>NC_056739.1:239653614-239686114 GCF_019279795.1 Protopterus annectens
GCCCCACCAACATTGTGATGTGCCACCTGACATGTCCCAGACATGTAGTGTTCTGTCTGCACATATTGTCACACTATCGCATGACCTATACCCCACATACCAAACATACAACCTGTTGTCTGCATAGCCCTGTGGATTGTGACATATCTGACATGTATGGGTGTATGTCATATGGGACCACACAGACATGTGGAGTAGATGCCCATCACACACAATTGGCCAACACATGTGCACACATGGCCATGGGGGACGGCCAGAGACATGTAGCCACACAGTACTTGGGATGTGTATACACCCTGTTGCACATTGTCCACACATGGTCCAATTATAGTCTTAGTTGACCGATTATACAGTTGATGTGGTACACTGGACAATCTAAAAGCATGTGCACAGCTACTGGAGGTGTCATTGAAGTCTACCATATACGATCTGTCGAACATCACGACTGTGTTGCAGTTATGGCTATGCAATGTGTACATATTATGCATTCTACAGCAACATACATGCCTCATGTTGCCATGCAATGGCACAGTGTCTGTACTTCACACAGTATAGCAATGTAGATGGCTCACACTACCCTCCCATGCTCATACACATTTGCTAAACATGCATTCTATCTGTAGGGCATACACACAACACTGCAATGTGAAGCCCATTATGATGCTGTACATGTGTCAGGACACCATTGTGTCATACATGTATGCATGTTAATGCACATGACAGCAGATTACATGTCAAGGTCACGTCAGCCATGTGTACTGCTATCCTGTTCTGGGCCACATGGTGTATCATGGGGATGCATGCATACTACCATGAATGTGTGAACTGCATGGCTACTGATATGACACCTGCTTGCTGTAGTGTGCACCCCAGGGAGGTATGCTTACTAACACTATTAATGTCTGAGCTGCATGCCCTCTGCTGTATTGCAGGCATGCTGCATGCCATCTGACAAATCACATGCATGGTGTGTCTGTGTGTCTGTGTGTGTGTGTCTGTGTGTGTGTGTGTGTGTGTGTGTGTGTGTGTGTGTGTGTGTCTGTGTGTGTCTGTGTGTGTGTCTGTGTGTGTGTGTGTGCCTGTGTGTGTGTGTGTGTGTGTGTGTGTGTCTGTGTGTGTGTGTGTGTCTGTGTGTGTGTCTGTGTCTATTGTACTTTACAGTATTTCTTTGCATTCACAGGTGATGTAGGTGCTTTACCCTCCTGCGGTCCATCTGATGTTAGTGTCCCCACAGATACTAGCAGTGATGAACATATGCATCAGGTACAGGCAGGGTTGTCAGGGGCTGAATCTGTGCCAATGGTTACCATCCCAGTTATGTCCCTCTTCCCAAGACACAGTTCTGCTGCCAACACATACCACATCACCGGTGGCCATAGAGGAAGGACAGTCAGCGTCTGTTGGCGTGGAACAGGAACGTGTGTTGGCTACAGAAGGTGTGTCTACACACCATGGTGTCAGTGTAATGACTGCAGATGCACCACACAGGCATGTGGCCAGTGCTGCTCATAGGAGGACCTCTGGCAGACATGCACCTGCAGGACAGAGCACAGTAGCTAGTATCACCAGACGCATGTTCCAGACTGTAATGGTGGCACAGGCACGTGCTGAACGGCAGAGCAGAGAAGGGCAGAGGCTTCAGAGGGCGGCTATCCATACCCTAAATGACAACATCCAGGCATTGGCAAATGCTCAACAGCAGATTGCTAATGTTCTGGATAGGCAACTAGGTGAAATGGTTGGAATCCTTGACTGAGGCATGGCAATCCACGAGCGGGAGCTGTCTGTGCTGGAGCACCTGGTAGGAGTGAGGCGTAGGCCACGTGGACGTAGGCCAGCAACACCACATAGTGTAGGTCGACGTGACCATGCCACCTCACATTCCCACTCCCATAGTGCCGGTAGCAGTAGCAGTGCAGCTGCTGCTGCGTTGTCAACACCAGGACACAGCAGGCCACATGGATGTGGCCCTGGACGGCCTCAGTGGGGACACGTTTCCAGTGGACATGTGTCATCAGACAGTAGCCACTCTGTACCTCCACCTGGTAGTGCCTGTGCAACCCCAGGCAGGCACAGGTCACGTGGCCATGGACGGACACAGTGAGCTGTAAAACCTGCACTGTACAATCTGGGGCTGTCAATTATACCCCGTGTAGGCATCACAAATGGCAGAACTGTGTACACACATACACGCACACAGCAAACACAACTGTAGGGCTCCACAACATCCACATGCATTCTGCACAGATATGTCCAGTCAACTCACCGGCCCTTACACACACACATGATGTTATCCATTGGTGCAGCCTATGCCCCTGGCAAACATATCACCCTGTGCATATGATGAAGCCTGTGCCGCATCCCTGTCATCCACACCATCGGTGCAGGGTTATGCACAAATATTCTGATGCACAGGGTGAACAGCATAGTGAGAGGTGTATGTAATACCTTTGTATGCATAGTGAGGGATGTGTATGTTGCAGTGGTTGTTCTGTATGTGACATAGGTTGTGTACTGTCGACATGCACCAGTCACACCATGTAGTGCAGGTGCAGCATGCATTGTGATGTGTTCACGGTATGTGTCTCGGTTACATCTGTAGCACCATGTTGGTTGTGATACCCTGGTTCCCTCCTATGGTGTACTTGCATGTGCCTACAGGTAGCAGTGTTTGCAGTCCCCCACGTGTAACTGTGGAGTACACACAGGCATGTTTGGCAATATCAGCATGCTACATGTACCCTCATCCTGACTGTTGGACACACAAACATGACACAGATGTCTGCACATATACTGCACCTAACGCATGTGGTCGGTGCCACAGGCTACACTGGACAGAGACGTGACATACATAGCAGGACACATTACAGGTATGGAGACATGGTGCAGGGGTTGTACACAGCGGCCTGCCCAATGATGATGTGAGGTGTCACTTGGTAGCTGGAGGCCACACTGTGCAGCAGTAGGACCCGTAACAGTACGTGAACATGGCCGCAGTCACGGGGTGTACACCACTATAACGCACACCCCATAGTGTGCAGCTGGGGACCCTTGCCTGTGTGGTCATCACCCTCACAGTACTATGCACCCACACAAAGTGTCACAAAGAAGGGACATGCACAGGTAGCCAGTATGGCTGGGACCTATGGCATCAACAGGGTTGTGCAATGCATCACCATTACGGGTTAGTCAACACGTGGGGCCAGTGATAATTTCCCACCGTAGATTAGCATACACACTCACACCAAGCACCAGACATACATACAGACACACACACACTGTGGTGACCATATATGTGTATACGGACAGCCGATGTGTGTGATGCACATCACCGGCGAACGTCATGCTTCCCACACTGACGTATGTACAGTTCTCTACAATGGTGTACAGGGATGTGTAGCAACTGGGACATATTCCCCACGATATGTGGCATCCCTGGTCACACATTCGGACACACATGGCAGTGCTGGGAGTGATACACCAGCCATATGATGACACGTTTGCTGGACATGCAGCGGTATTGATTGCATTATGTGTACCAATGCTATATCTGGCAAATGTGCTGCTATATACACACGGGAGGTTGCAGGTGTTACAGGTGCCATATGACATATAGTTGTTAATACCTGACTGCTGTGTATGCATTATGTCAGCACCGTCATGTAACAGCGACATAGCGTACAGTTAGCACATGGCATGATAGGATGGTGTGTGACACAACTGTGAGCCACCCTCTGCACACATACATCCAGACAGGTGGTTCACCACGTTATGTACACACATCCCTCCACACGTGCTGTTTGTATGTCACCGTATACAGATGTCAAGGATGGGTCTGCATTGTGTCTGCATGTCGTAGGTTGGTGCAACTATGATATGGATATTGGCCACTGCACATGCATGTTTGCTGCATGCACAGTACAGATGTCATATGTGTCTCCTGTTGCCATGTTTGTATGCATTGCTATTGTTGGACATGTGTGTTGACATACATAACACATGGACTGTGGTATGATATCACAGGTGTCACAGGCGACCAGTACAAGGGTATGTGTCCCGGTCAACACTGCTACCCCCTGTAGTGTGAGCATTCAACAGACATGGGCCCACCTTCAATTCGCATGTGTAGCATTGATTAGGCCAGTGTTATGCACGAGGTACATCAAAGGCCATGTATGTATGTGTTGTGTGTGCAGTCCATGCACACATCCACACAATCACATGTATGACGTACCCAGATGTGTGTTCATTGGTGTACAGCAACAGTCAGGTGTCACAGCTGTGTAAGGGCCATGGTATGTCTTGAGCCGACCTGTTCATGTATACTGGTATCATTGCAATGCATAACACCTGTTGGATCCCTGTTGGTACATGTGTACTCTGCACAGCTGCTGTACACTGCTGTACAGCCCAGTGGTCATGTGTCACATGGTACTGTGGGACCGTAAGGCTGTGTAGTGCTGCACCAATGGCATGGTGCTGACTTGACAGCTACAGTGTATACTGCAGTGTGTAAGTGTGTGACCTGCACCTGTAACAGCTGTGATGGCAGCTGTGTGTGTACAGGTCACTGCATGTGTGACCGCCCTGTGCTTGAGGGCAGTTATACCTTACTGTGCCCTTCTGTGTGTACACTCCATCTGCATGCAAGATTGACCTTTGCAACTGCTTTGTGTGTGAGCATGCCCAGTACGCCGTTGTGTAGATGGACACACAGTACATTCCACAGTGCGCCCCTCCATGATTAGACTCCGTGTGCATGCAAGATGGCCCTTTGCAACAGCTAGGTGTGTGAGCATGCCCTGTACGCCGTTGTGTAGATGTACACATAGTACATTCCACACTGCGCCCCTCCATGATTAGACTCGGCGTGCATGCAAGATGGCCCTTTGCAACAGCTAAGTGTGTGAGCATGCCCAGTATGCCATTGTGTAGATGGACACACAGTACATTCCAAACAGATGTGTGATACTACATGTGTGGGCATGGCCATTGACATCCTGTATAGCCATGGTGGTCATCCAGGCACCAGATGTCCAATTTCAGTGTCACAATGGATGCCTACATTGAACACACTTGTTGCTCTCTCGAAGGGTGTACTGTCTGTGGCGCATCCCGTATCTATTCAGTGTTGTTGTGCTCCGTAGATATTTAGTTGGCCTGTTGACAGCACTGGCATGTTTGTGTACGTCTACCTTGGGACGGTAATATGCTTTCAGACCGCTCACTCTCTAAACATTCCCTATCGGCATCTTTGCCTTTGCGGATGATGTCACCCACCTAAAAGTATGCCTCTGGGAGTGCTGTGTTCAGTAATCCTGGTAACGCGTTCTCTAAATGCGTAATGCTGTAGTGTGTTAGAGTAGATAGGTGTATGTTCAACTCCCGGCCCTTCCAGGTGTGTGTGTGTGTGTGTGTGTGTGTGTGTGTGTGTGTGTGTGTGTGTGTGTGCTTCCAGCTGCTTGGGGACACAGTAATGCTTTTAGATGCCTCACAACACATACATTCCCTATCGGCATCTTTGCCTTTGCGGATGATGTCACCCACCTAGAAGTATGCCTCTGAGAGTGCTGTGTTCAGTAATCTCAGTAGCGCGTTCTGTAAATGCGTAATGCTGTAGTGTGTTAGAGTAGGTAGGTGTGTGTTCAACTCCTGGCCCTTCAAAGAGTGGGTGTGAGTGTGTGTGTGTGTGTGTGTGTGTGTGTGTGTGTGTGTGTGTGTGCGTGTGTTTCCAGCTGCCTGGGGACACAGTAATGCTTTTAGATGCCTCACAACACATACATTCCCTATCAGCGTCTTTGCCTTTGCGGATGATGTCACCCACCTAGAAGTATGCCTCTGAGAGTGCTGTGTTCATTAATCTCGTAGCTGCTCTGTAAATGCGTAATGCTGTAGTGTGTTAGAGTAGGTAGGTGTGTTCAAGTCCCGGCCCTTCCAAGTGTGTGTGTGTGTGTGTGTGTGTGTGTGTGTGTGTGTGTGTGTGTGTGTGTGTGTTTCCAGCTGCCTGGGGACACAGTAATGCTTTTTAGATGCCTCTCACCACATACATTCCCTATCGGCGTCTTTGCCTTTGCGGATGATGTCACCCACCTAGAAGTATGTCTCTGAGAGTGCTGTGTTCAGTAATCTCAGTAGCGCGTTCTGTAAATGCGCAATGCTGTAGTGTGTTAGAGTAGGTAGGTGTGTGTTCAACTCCCAGCTCTTCCAAGTGTGGGTGTGTGTGCGTGTGTTTCCAGCTGCCTGGGGACACAGTAATGCTTTTAGATGCCTCACAACACATACATTCCCTATCAGCGTCTTTGCCTTTGCGGATGATGTCACCCACCTAAAAGTATGCCTCTGAGAGTGCTGTGTTCATTAATCTCGGTAGCGCGTTCTGTAAATGCGTAATGCTGTAGTGTGTTAGAGTAGGTAGGTGTGTGTTCAACTCCTGGCCCTTCCAAGTGTGTGTGTGTGTGCGTGTGTTTCCAGCTGCCTGGGGACACAGTAATGCTTTTAGATGCCTCACAACACATACATTCCCTATCGGCGTCTTTGCCTTTGCGGAAGATGTCACCCACCTAGAAGTATGCCTCTGAGAGTGCTGTGTTCAGTAATCTCGGTAGTGCATTCTGTAAATGCGTAATGCTGTAGTGTGTTAGAGTAGATAGGTGTGTGTTCAACTCCTGGCCCTTCCAAGTGTGTGTGTGTGTGTGTGTGTGTGTGTGTGTGTGTGTGTGTGTGTGTGTGTGTTTCCAGCTGCCTGGGGACACAGTAATGCTTTTAGATGCCTCACAACACATACATTCCCTATCGGCGTCTTTGCCTTTGCGGATGATGTCACCCACATAGAAGTATGCCTCTGAGAGTGCTGTGCTCATTAATCTCGGTAGTGCGTTCTGTAAAGGCGTAATGCTGTAGTGTGTTAGAGTAGATAGGTGTGTGTTCAACTCCCGGCCCTTCCAAGTGTGTGTGTGTGTGCATGTGTTTCCAGCTGCCTGGGGACACAGTAATGCTTTTAGATGCCTCACAACACATACATTCCCTATCGGCGTCTTTGCCTTTGCGGATGATATCACCCACCTAGAAGTATGCCTCTGAGAGTGCTGTGTTCAGTAATCTCGGTAGCGCATTCTGTAAATGTGTAATGCTGTAGTGTGTTAGAGTAGGTAGGTGTGTGTTCAACTCCGGGCCCTTCCAAGTTTGTGTGTGTGTGTGTGTGTGTGTGTGAGAGTGTGCATGTGTTTCCAGCTGCCTGGGGACACAGTAATGCTTTTAGATGCCTCACAACACATACATTCCCTATCGGCGTCTTTGTCTTTGTGGATGATGTCACCCATTTAGAAGTATGCTTCTGGGAGTGCTGTGTTCAGTAGTCTTGGTAGCGCATTCTGTAAATGCATCATACTGTAGTGTGATAGGGTAGTTAGGTGTAGGTTTGATTCCCAGGCCCGCCAAATGTGTGCATGTGCATGCTCCCATCCACCTGGGGACTCAGGTTATGCTTTTAGATGCTTCGCAACACAGATGTTTGACACACACCTAGTAGAATGCCTGTGTGTCTGCTGTGTTTAGTAGTCTCAGTAGCATGTTCTGTAAATGCGTCATGCTGTAGTGTGATAGGGTAGTCATGTGTAGGTTCAATTACCAGCCCTGCCACATGTGTGGGTGTGTGTATGTCTGTATCTCTCTCTCTATATATATATATATATATATATATATAAAATCTATTTTCTGCCCATAACCCTGCTCTTGCATGGACAGCTGACTGTTTCATGTATCGCATATGTGCATAGCTTTCACATACCAATGGGGTATGTTGCAACTCCCAACATTGTCCATGCAACGCCCATGTTACGAGCGGTGTTACACACCCTTACAGGAGTTTGCTGTATATCTTGGCAGACATCTATCCTTGCTGTACTCTCACTGTACTCCTACACGCCGGAGGCTTCATGTATCATGGCCTAGTTTTGATGTGTGTATGTCTATTTGTGCTGTGTGCATGGCTGTGGGTATGTCCCAGTATCATCATTTGTAAAGGTGACAGCCCTAAAGGTTCTTCATGTAGACTGCTGTGTCATTTGACATGTCAGCACATACCTGCGGACAGTACTGCACGTCCTACTGCAGCACATTTCATACCTTCTGCATTATCTTGCAGTCGATATTGCTGTTTCCTCACACATGTATCTGTTTCTGTTCATACCACTCCACCTCCTAGAGCAAGTTGCTGGACAAGGCCTTATCTGATAGTGGGACAGATAGGACAGTATTGACATGTTGCTCTTACAAACGTAAATAGTTGACACAATAATAGGTTTTGCATTAGTATGGCTTTTCTGTCGGATTTGGTGTCTTACGCACATGTTTGTCATTATTTCATGTCTTCAGTTATCATGGAAGTGCCAGAATGTTACTGTTATGTGTAACACACCAAACATATGAGGCAGAACTCTGCACATTCATCGTAAATCTGTACAGTTGCGGAGTATGTGTCTGTAACAAAATATCAACTTTCTGACACCAATACACACACTGTATGGCGGCATCACAGGCCACATGCCATTACATTTATATTGCAGGACACACTCACCCAGACAGTTGTATTCCTCACACAGGCCAACAGCTGCTTATTCACACTAATTGGTCTATCATGTACCGTATGTGTGCGCCGGTATTTGCGCTTTCCGTCAGTGGCAGAGCTCACGTACGTGTCTGGGGGACTGGACATTGTTACGGTGACACTGCATGACACACTGAGGGACACATTACATTTGTGTCTATTAACCTTCCACATTGACATTCACAGGGCATACGTTGTCATTCACATTTATCGATGTACATGCGTGTGACTTGTACATGTTTTCTCATTTGTCCTGATGTCTTTCTTCTCACCTGTCCACCTAGTATCACTAGTTCTGTACATGTATTTTGGACAGGTTACCTTCATACCCCTAACCTGTACACATTATGGGTAAACGCCCTGATGTTTGACCTTATTACATTTGTCATAGTGATGTGCCTTTCTGGTAAATTGCTGGCAAGGCATTACAGACTGTGCGGTAGATAATAGTGACTGACATTTCCATTACATGATTAGTAACACTCATAACATCCATATTCATGGGTATGCCAGTATTCTGACAACGTTCTGACTTTGTCTGGGGTATATCTAATATAGTCCCTATTTGTATTTCATGTACTATGCCTTAGTGCAGCTGTGTTATTCTGACAGTTTGCCAGTTATGGGTACCATCTTGGTCGCACGATGTCCATCCATGATAATCGCCTACATGACACTGATATAGGGCCCTACATATTGCCAAAATGGTTTCCGCAATATCCAGTGGATGGTTTGCCCCATTATTGAGAATATAGGCGTGTGCTATACCCACATCACTCCCACAGGGCGGGCCTATGAAATCCCTGCCAAACAACACCTAGGCCCATTTCTGCATACCCATGAATCCCATACCTGACAACCCTCTACAGTACCCATTACACATGTTTAATGTGTGCATTACTGAAGTGTGGAGACACTTATATGCACTCCCCACTCTCCGGATATCAGTTCGTACGTCATATATTCTATCGACACATGTGTCATCACCCTTGCACCTGATACTGTTGCATGTACAGCTATTTCATATTTGCTGCGGTCACTTCTTTTGTGTCAATGTCGGTTGACACTACGTATGATTCAATTTATGGAGTCCTGCAATGGACACCTATCTGCATGTTTAAAGTGTAGAACTTGCTGGACTGTCACTTTCTGGCCAATGTTTTTGAATGCTGCGGTTTATTCACCTTTCCTGCATGTCTGTTTGTCTACCCATATTAGATATAACGCCTATTTATGTACATATGTCATATCTACGGGACATAAGTCTGTTGTGTATACATATATACATGTACAATCCTCATTTCATAACTTGCTTTGGTTTACGTCTGTGGATTATGTGTATACACATATATCTATATCCATACCATACCTTTCCACTATACAGATTGTCGCTGAGTGTACAGCTGCTTGCCCCTTTATCTTCGCTGTGTTTTACATAAACCTGTGTCTATCTGGCAATGTAGTGGCATTTCATTTGAGACTTACGGTGGGGATTTCTGGCAAGCAGTTCAGGTTACGACTGCATACCCTTCAGAGAATCCATGCTACTGACACACCCGTTATTCTATCCACTTTCTATGTTTGTTCTGGCACATATCTGGGGTTTGTCCCTATTTGTACCGGTAGTTTGCATGGCTTCATCCGGTTTCATACTTTACAAGGTTAACAGGTTTGAGCCATGTATAACTAACGTGGGGGAAACAGCATTCATTTACTATGCTGTGAGCGGATCACACACGCACAGGCGCACTTGCATTTCCTTATTGTGGGTTATGCGCGGGCGCGCATACATATCCTTATTGTGGATTACATATGTTTACTAAGTCTTTGTGCTTACACGGGCTTAATTACTTGTGCCAGTACCAGTAATTATCTGTAATCCGGTTAACGGACGTTTGTGAAACACACGTTCACCTTTACATATTTAACTGTCTGTACAGCACAGACGCATTCATTACACTTTCACATTATATGTGCTGTAGTCGTTCAACCGGGACTGCATTCACATTGGCCAGATGCTGTAACCAGTATACGTTTGGTGTTCTGACTCATTTATATGCATACCCATAGTACATAGCTACATTAACATATGCCTCACCGCTTCACTTACGTCACAGGCATCCATTCTCCTGCTGGGAAAAATGCGGTACTACATGTTACACATTCCCTATTCCCTACTGCTCTGGACCCAAGCTGCATATTTCATCACTGCAGGGATATTCAGAACCCAAAGGCTTATATTCCTGACATATACAGGTCTTTAATTGTCAGGGTGTTCATGTGGTGATCTGGGTTTAGGCTTGTCCGACTGGTGAATGGAACTGCCCTGACCATGTTCAAATGTCAGACAAAGCACATGGACAGGGATTGTCCATTTTAAACATTTAATCTGTTTACAGACACAGGTGTTTGGGCACCTGTCAGCAGCTTATGGTGTTGGCAATACATAATATGGGTGGGGGTGGTTACGATACATAATCCACGGTGAGTGGTGCTCCCATTCACATTTGACTATTTCCTGTATTCATTCTTATGAGGGTTATTATTTTGCACATGACATAACTATGAATTAACTACGGGTATGCAGTAGTACAGTCAACATATGTGACGGTTTGTTACAGTATATATGTACGGACCTCTGTAATACTGGGGACTACCTCACATCCTTCACAACATTTCCTGCTTATGTACATACTATTATTCAGTGAACTTTCGAAGCTTGTGAGAGCAGTAATTACATCTGTCCCTATTTGTCCACCCATCCTTTTAGGCTTTGTTCAGGTTTTGTTGCTGTAATAGGTTGAGAGGTGGTGTTGGTATGTGATTGAGTTGAATATATACTGTCGATAATTCAGTGGGGAGTAGGGTTACCACTTGTTCCTCTTTGTGAGGAGGTCCCACTTTGGACAGTTGTGTCCTCATGACGACACCTAAGACATGGCAAATGTCCTGTGATTTTAAGACAATAATATATTTCTTATTTTCTGTACTTGTTGCATGATACAGGTATTTTGTATCTGGTACACATAACTATTATTTGGGATAGCATAAGCTATTCAAATGCTATGGCATAAGCTTTTATCTTGGCATACACATGTAATTCTGTCCTTTGCACTGGCCGGGGGTATGTTTTATCCTGCAAATTCTCACATTTCTACAAGGGATGTCCCACCTTGGCCATCTGAACAGGTGGCAACCCTAGTGGGGAGACCTGCATGGTGGACAGCTGTTCCATCCTGCGTAGTATGAATTGCATGTCTGTGTAGAAACTGAACCGTACCGTGACTACACATACATGTTTTGTCCAGATGTGTACAGTAATGGACACCGTGGTGTGTAAACAACTCTGAGGTTTCAACAGGTTACTTATCCCACGCGGGATGTACACACATTTTGCCGTAACATTAACACGTGGGCATTTGGATTTACGTACCTGTGATGGGATATTTACAATCGTGGGATACATATTTGCAATCTGGACACTGCCTAGGACGATACTTCCTACTACATATGGGGAATACTCGCTATGTGCAGGTGTACGGATGCGCAAGGCTGGTAGCTGGATTTGGTGGACATTCGGACATGGGTGCGGGTTATGTGCTATACTGGGATTGTTGCGTATTGCATTTGCATGCATGGGTTCTACTTTTGGATATCCCGGTTCTGCATATAGCATCCTATGTGTATGTGACGGTTACGTTCCTGTTCATGTGTATAGCACATTTTAATATACATATGTTTGTGTGTGTTTGGTATACAATTTGGAGTCAGATTTCTTTACGGTTGTTATATAGCCACAACTGCCCTGCTGTGTACTATCACTACCACTGTGGGACTGCTGGTGACCATACCCATGGGGCTAGATGTGTGTATTGGCAGCACGCTGACATGATGCGCTTCACTTCCACTGGGTATAACTTCTGACAGTGCAGTACATTACGGACACACAATTTTAAATATCATTTGTTCCATGGACGGAAACTTATATTATGTTGCTTGCATTTCTGTTTGGTTCTCCATTTTGTGTGGCCGGGAACTGTCTTGCATGCTTTGCATACGTTTCATTATCCACTGACACTGATAGGTGTGATTACTATTGCAGGCAGGCTATAATATTCAGCAGTTTAGGTTGCTCATCGCCAGCCGACATTGACACGCCTCCGGGCGCAGCTTAGTAACACCCCATGCACTCGCGCACATGTCCTATGCACGTGGATGTGGTAGCAGCGCACCTTCATTAATATGCATATGGCGCTACTACACCATTTATATGCCGCACTGCCGGCGCAGGCCTTACACCGGCCTTGCGCCGAGCTTCATGAATCCGGTGGAGAGATAGAAAGAGAGAAAATGTTTTAGCACTGTATTATTTAACCATTTTAACTTCACCATCACACAGCATCCTGCTGGCTTTAACTACTCACCTTCTGCACTATTCTGGGTGATTCATCCAAGAGGTTGTGGCAGATTCTTTTTTCATATCTGTCCTGTCATTATGTTGCATTAAATAAACAATGTCAGTCATCTGTATTATAAATCTTATAATGCATCTTAAAACCTGATTATATCTATCAAAAGTAAATACTCTCACACATCATGTGTGCAGGAAAAATCAATTACTTGGAATAGATAAGCTCGAATTTCACAATATCCTTTTCTAGAATTACATTTGTAGTGCTTTCTGTAATGAATTCCATAGGTTTTCTGCACTTTCTTGTAAAGTATCATATTCAAAACAGTTGTTCATTTATGTGTATGTGCTTTATGTCTGTTCTACACCTCAGCTACTGTTTTATGTCCATCATTTCTTTATTTTTTCTTTCGTTTGTGTTTCCTGCAGGTTAATGAAGTTACAGATTTGGCATAACAGCCTGCCTTAATTACATTTTTGACATTGTCATATTAACTGACCTAATGTGTTCATTTTTTTCACTTACATTTTGTTTTGCTGTTATGCATTAGATATTTCATACTGGACGATTCTTTTCCTGTTGCTGGTACTGTCGTCTTCAGTCTCTAATACCAATCAAGCTGGTTGCAAACTGTCAGTACCTGATGTTAATGGATATTTTATAGATGGAGACTTTATTTTAGGTTCAATTGCTTCTATACGTACATCAATTAGTAACCCATCTACAATCTTCAGAAGGCAACAGGAAACGAGGCAATGTGTCATGTGAGTGATTTTTCCTTATCTAAAATGGTATTTACTTCATATGCTGTCATCATCACTTTGTATTACTTGAATCTAAACTAAAATATGCAATGGGTTGTAAATATCACAAATGAGCTTCATCACCTGAAAAGATGATGGATTTGAGGAAAACTTTAGGAATTAGGATAAGCCATGACTGCTGTCTGCTCCACTCCCAGCATCTAACCCATGCATTACCTGCTCATGTTGTGCTACCTGCACTAGTCTTTAGGAGCAGAAAGGACCCTTGCCAACTTATCGGAGGCTCACCTCACTGAATAATCCAGCCTACAATCCCTCTCCAAAGGACACCAGCAAATTACCTGCTCATCTTGTGCTACCTGCACTAGTCTTTAGGAGCATAAAGGACCCTCTCCAACTTATCGGAGGCTCACCTCACTGAATAATCCACCCTACAATCCCTCTCCAAAGGACACCAGCAAATTACCAGCTCATTGTGTGCTACCCGCACTAGTCTTTAGGAGCATAAAGGACCCTCTCCACCTTATCGGAGGCTCACCTCACTGAATAATCCACCCTACAATCCCTCTCCAAAGGACACCAGCAAAGTATGTTTGTGGAATAATTCCTGCCGGAAAGACATTCTACTATTGTACCTATATTACATGGTTAGAGAAAGTCCTGAGTTAGGACAGCCAGCAGCCTCTACCCCCCCCCCCGCTGTACCTCATACACTCTCTTCCTATCCCCTTTTTTAAAACTCCCTTTGTACAACAACCTTTTCCTTGTTTGTACTCTAACTCCCTCTTATCAGCCTTGTAATTATCAGAACTGTCCACTAGGGGGCTCCCTTACCCCAGCTATTCTCTCTTTCTTGTCTCTTACGCCCTGAACTTAAATGACTTTTCTCCTGCTGTTCCTTAACTACTATTTAGTCCACTCACTTTACCGTCTATTTCTACTATCAACACCCACCTCTTCTAGACTTACTTCTCACTATCCTTTTCCCACACCTGTCTTTTCTAACTTACCTTCTGGAATCAGTCTTGCTGATTGTTTTTTACAACTGCATTTGTATCTGTATCCTGTACTAATCCTTAGTTTCTGATTTACCTCTCTATTGACTCTTACTTTTCCTGCCCACTTTTTCTCTTAGTCCATACCATTTCTACCCCTCTATCAGATTGCTCCTCAACCTTGTACTACAAAGTATCCCATGCTCCTCTCTAAAGTTGTCTCTCTCTTCCTCTCTGTAATTGTCTCTCCCTTGCCCCTCCCACCTACAACTACTCTTTCCCCCTACTACCCTCCCCTCTCCACCTTTATCCTTGAACTCCCATAAATACCCTGGGCCTAGGGGGGGGCGCCATCTTTAGGAATTAGGATAAGCCCTGGCTGCTGTCTGCTCCGCTCCCAGCATCTAACCCATGCAGTATGCAAGTAATGAAATTGTTGCCGCTGTTCATGCTAAATGCCTGTAATGTTTTTGTGCCAAATAACCAGTTTGTACTAGCTGCTGTGAAAGAATTACTGAAAGTGAATATCTTTAACTTGTTATATTCAAATTGTGGAGTGCTTGTGAATTTACACTGCTGGCACCTTTTTCGCGCCTACTGTTTTAGCCCTACGAGACTGCTTGTGAAGGCTTTGAAAATGTTATTATAAGATGAGATTAGTGGATTAGTAGTGTTCTCTCCTTGCTTTTCTATATAGAGCTAAGAACGCTGTTTGGAAGTGTTTGACTGATTTCCCTGACTCGGCTTCCTGAACTCCGGCTTCCACGTGGAGTTCTTGAATGTGTTTAATTACTACTTGTCCTGCTCATCTGTATTTGCTCGCACTGTTGGGTCTAAATAGTTTGTAGCGCTGCTTCTCATGCAGCTGAAAGCCGACATTAGCTTTTGGTGTACTACAACACCTGTTTTAACTTATTCCCTGAACTTCTACCTAAGTGGACCTTTCACTGAGTGTCCCTTCCTACATATGGACCTTCAAAGCCTATATACTGTGATTTGAGCTACACTAATTAGTTTATTTAGTTTATACTGTGATTTGAGCTGCACTAATTAGTTTATTTAGCTTATTAAGTATTTTTACTTATGTAGTGAAATGGTCTAATATTGTATATCCTTACACTAAACTGCTTAGTTTTGCTTGCTCACTCAGTGGGTCCGATCAGTTACTAGCGCTGCCGCCCGTGCAGCTGAAAGCCGATATTAGACTTCGGTGTACGACAGAGACTATTTTAACTAATTTTGGTAATCTCCCTTGCAACCAGATCTTTCCCTGAATGTGCAAACTTTTACATGAATCTCCAAAGCATGTATAAGGCATTTTTGACCTACACTAATAATTTATTTAGTGTATTAGTATAGTGGTTTTTTTGGGTATTAGTGTATTACTTGTATAATTTCACACTATATTGTTTAGTTGTGCTTGCTTGCACAGTGGACCTGAATAGCCTGCAGCACTTACTCTGTGCAGCTGAAAGCCGGCATTAAGCTTTGACTGCCTCTGTGCAGCTGAAAGCTGACATTAAGATTTGGCATAGGACAAAAACTGATTTAAACTATATTTCTTCACTCCCACTCAAGCAGACCTTTTTCTGAGTGTATTTGCTAATATATGGGTCCCCGAAGCCTGTAAAAGGCTTTTGTATAACACTAAATAGTTTTTTACCCTTATGCTCGAATCCTCCCTACAGACCAACCTTGCACTGAGTAAGTGTTAGCACAGCATTTGAAGAAAATGTTTACATAATGTACTACTACTGCAGTTTTAGCATAGTACCTGTAGATATGGTTTAACATGACTTACTAATACTGTAGTTTAATAGTTAAAAATGTCTAATTGCTTTGTTTAATTCAGTGCTACTTCAAAATGGGTACTGAGCTATAGCAATATAGAGTAATATATTGTTGCCAACAAGTGTTTGGATAAACATACTTGCTATCTACTGATACTGTTTTTGTGAATGTTTAGCCCATTTTCTATAGAGTTTGGATTTTAGAAATGTAATTTGCTATTAATGGATGTGTCGCTGACTGATTAGTGTAATGTATGAGTAAGCTTACCTTGCTATGTGAAATCTACTGTTTCTCATCCCTACCTTCTCTCTCTCTTTCCTCAAGTTACTTGCTCATCTTGTGCTACCTGCACTAGTCTTTAGGAGCATAAAGGACCCACTCCAACCTATCGGAGGCTCATCTCACTGAATAATCCACCCTACAATCCCTCTCCAAAGGACACCAGCAAAGTATGTTTGTGGAATAATTCCTGCCAGAAAGACTTTCTACTATTGTACCTATACTACATGGTTAGAGAAAGTCCTGAGCTAGGACAGCCAGCAGCCTCTACCCCCCCCACCCGCTGTACCTCATACACTCTCTTCCCATCCCCTTTTTTTAAAACTCCCTTTGTACAACCTTTTCTTTGTTTGTACTCTAACTCCCTCTCTTATCAGCCTTGTAATTATCAGACCTGTCCATTAGGGGGCTCCCTTACCCCAGCTATTCTCTCTTTCTTGTCTCTTATGCCCTGAACTTACATTAATTGTCTCCTGCTGTTCCTTAACTACTATTTAGTCCACTCACTTTACCCTCTATTTCTACTATCCACACCCAAGTCTTCTAGACTTACTTCTCACTATCCTTTTCCCACACCTGTCTTTTCTAACTTACCTTCTGGAGTCAATCTTGCTGATTGTTTTTTACAACTGCATTTGCAGCTGTTGCAACCCACTCCGTTCGCCCTGCGGGCTCACTCCGCTTCCCTCCCTACCCCCAAATTCCACCCACCCCCAGGGGTCCTACTCTTATACATACTTAACCAACCTCTTCCTCCTCCAATTACTTCTAGAAATTACTAACCACACCTTTTCCTTCTCCTAGTACTCTCAGAACACTCTACCACTTTTTATCTTCTCTTACATCTACCTTCTCTTACACTCCCTTCCATCTTACCACAACCTTCACATTTCTCCAACCTCACCCTTTTTACTTCCAAATGTTACCTATATATATCCAATAGTAAATCTGTACAATGTATAAACCTCCCACCCCATTACTTATCCTACATTTATTCACACTACTACTACTTCTTCCTCTAATTTTTGCCTACTTACTTACTTACTATGAATATCCACTACTTCTAGTCCATCTCTATCCTAACAAGGAAGCCAATGCTCTATCCGTTCCACTCCTCTGTAACCATGCTAATATAACAACTTCACCCAAATACCTACTTGCAAAGTATCATGGAATACTACATATTATATATTACACCCTTAATCTCAGGAAAAATCTATTTCTATACAACAAATTCCCTAACCCAAGCTATATAGGATTGCTACTCTCAATTAAAGATGAAGATATCCACCCTATCCCAGGCCCAACAAAGACTTCTAGTACTCTCCACAGCCAAAATCCCTACCCTATCAATTCCCTTAGTAAAACATCTAACTCCCTCCAAGTAGCACATCTTAATATATGTAGCATGAACAATAAAGTACCTCAACTCCAAGCTCTAGTAGAAGTATATTCCTTTGATATCCTCTGCTTAACAGAAACATGGTTAAAACCTACTACCAAAGACAATGAATTCCTTCCTCCTGGATATAACATACTAAGACTCGAAAGGAGAAGGGGTAGCTATTCTCTTTAAATCAGGCTTGCAATTAACCACCTACAACTGTAAAATACCTCTTGATTCTAATGCAGAAATTCTCATCTCCAAACTTCATATTAGCAATGCAAAATACATCTATATCATCTGTATGTATCTTCCTCCTGGTAATAACATTGCAACCATGGAAAATATTCTTTGCTGGCTATCCCAACACTTGCCTCGAAACCATAATCCTAGGAGATATAAACATTGACTGGAACTGCTATTGTAGCAGCCTCCCTACAACCCACATTAACCTACATGGTTTTACTCAAACTATTACATCCCCCACCAGAATCAATAAAACTAACCACAAAGCTAGAATATTAGACTGGATTCTCATAAACCATCTCCCCTCACAACTATGATTCAGGAACCCTCCCTGATGATATAAGTGACCACTCACTTACCTATATTATCAGGCACAAAACCCATACTCCCAATCCAACATCTGTCAAAAATATCAGATCCAAAAAGAACTTTAGCCCTGAGCTATTCGAAAAAGAACTAAGAGCTTGCAATTGGTCTCCCTTAAAATACCTCCCTTTAGAAGAAGCCATCAATTACTTTAACTCTAACTTTCTTGCCATTCTCAACCAGCACGCTCCAACCAGACTAATTAGAGTTAAAACCAAGTCTGCCCCATGGCTTTCAAAAGCAACCAAATGCAAAATGCACCTTAGAAATAAACACTGGGCCAAATGGAGAATGACTAAAGACCCTGTTGACCAACAAACCTTTAGACAGTTAAGAAATGACACTAAGAAAGCTATACTCTCTGATAAAAGAAATTGCTACCCACAATTCCAACAAACTAATCAAAACAACTCTCAAAAATTCTGGACTAGCATTAACCAATTACTCCACCCAATTCAATCCACCACACCTACCTCTCAAAATACTGACCATATTAATCCCATGAATTCAATACCTTCTTTACTAATACTATCCAAACACTGGGTAGTCAGCTATCACCTAATAGCTTCACTCTACCTTCCTATAACTCTAACTCACCCCCTCCTTTTAATTTACAACCTGTCCCATCTACATACATTCTAACCCTCATACAAAAACTAAAACCATGCTCTCCCGCAGCAGATCAATTACCTGCTGATTTTCTACAGCTATCAGCCAAAGTTATAGCTTATCCTATTTCCATTCTGATCAATAGGACTATTACCGAAGGTCACATACCTAGCCTATGGACAGTCTCTCATATTATCCCCCTCCATAAAGGTGGACACTCAAATGAGCTCTCCAACTACCGCCCTATTGCCCTTCTCTCACCCCTAGCAAAGATCATGGAGAAATGTATCCATAGGCAATTACTTCACCACTTAACCCAAAATAACTTACTTTTCAGCTGTCAACATGGTTTTAGACCTTCACACAGCACTACCACTGCCCTCCTTTCCTTTACAGATTGCATAAACAAAAACCGTAACCTTAATAACCTTTCTTCAGCACTATTCATTGACCTGTCCAAAGCATTTGACATGGTCAATCATCAGATTCTCATCAACATATTAGAATCCCTATCATTAGATGCAGCTTCTATAAAATGGTTCCAGTCCTACCTAGATAAAAGACAACAGGTAGTAATTTGGCATAAGACTATTTCTACCCTCCAACCAGTTACCCTAGGTGTCCCTCAAGGGTCCATACTAGGACCTCTCCTCTTCTCAATATTTATTAATGACCTTCATTTAGCCATCCCCCAAGCCACATGCATACAATATGCTGATGACTCCACACTTATATGCTCAGCCAAATCCACAAATGAACTTCTCTCTCTTACCCAGAAGGCATTTAACACAGTTGAACAATCATTTACATAGTGTTGCCTTCTTTTGAACCCTAAAAAAACTAAACTCCTCCTCTTTAATCCAACTCACAAGTCCTCTCTACTTGATTTCTCAATTATATCCACTAATGGCACCATTATATCACCCGACACAACCACCAAACTATTGGGTATCACCATTGATAACAATTTGAACTTTGACATCCATATCAACAATACAATAAAAACTGTCAATAAAAAACTTGGCTCCCTCTATAGAATTAAATCTTACCTTTCTCCCACAGCTAGAACAACCATAGCTCATACTCATCTAATCTCTACCCTCCTCTATGCTTCACCTATTTTTACTAACCTTTCTAAAAATAACCTCAACAAACTGAAAACTTCCTACAATACCATCACTAGATTTGCAACAGGAAACCCTTACAGAACCCACCACTGCATAAATATAAAGCAGCTTGGATGGCTTGAACTACAAAACGTGATTAAATTCCATCAACTAACCATTATTTAGTTATAAAGTTATAAAACTCTTTATAAACCTTCCTGTACTCCTGTTCTATCTACCCTCATCACTTCATACACAAATCTGAAATCACTACGTTCCTCACACAAAAATCTTCTATATACCTCTAAACCTAACAACAAGGCTGGTGAATCTCTCTTCTCTAATGCTGTTGGAAAAACATGGAATCTTCTACCCAGCGACCTTTCCTCTCTTCCCTCTCTATCACTCTTCAAAAATAGCTAAAACTCTACCTTAGAACACACTGGTTGTGCCTCTGTACTAAACCTGACTAGACTTCTATCCACCTGATTAAACTTAGCTCTGCCTATTTCTCACTACTCATAAACCAATACATATTATTTTACCTATAAATATAGATTTCCTTCTAAACTACACTGTGCCCAGTCACTCTTTACACTTCCTACTGAAGAATATATTTTTTTCTTTTACATTATATTTGTATATAATTAACCTGTCTCCTCTTTTGACCTTAGTCTTTCTGTTTATCTATATTTTTACCTGCATATTGTATAGTATAAGCATTCTTGCACTACAAGTTTTTTTTCTGTCCTCACATAATTTTATGTTGTAACCTGTAATATTCATTGTTTACAACTAATGCTGCTATTTAGTAATTTTTTTCTTTTATTTTTCTCTTGATGTACCTGAAATCTGCTTGTTTAATATGAATATTTTTATTTAGTCTTATTTTGTATATTGATTGCTAAGTTTTTCATTTATCTGTATTGGAGCTTATCTCTCCGGGCCTCTACTGAAAATGGACATGTATCCAGCTAGACTACCCTGGTCAACAAATGTAAAATAAAAATAAATAAAATAAAATCATTGTCATTGTTTTGCATGTCTCACAGTAATACTGTAGGTTCATAGGTTCATACGTGTGTACTAGGCTATTGGCCCTGGAGCCGATACAAGTCTAGCCCATAGAAATGCCCTGGCATCATGCCAACTGACATTAGTTCCCAGTGCCTTGATCAAGTAGCCCCACTGGAGTGATCCCCAGAGTGAACTTTCTATTTCCCATCCACTCATCAAAATTTTTCTTGAAGAGGGTCAGTGAGGTGCTGTGCTTGACATGTATGGGAAGTCTCTTCCAGACCATGGGCAGTCTCTGGGTTATGAACCTATCTCTCCAGTATATTCTGTTGATTGTGATAATGAGGTTGAAGTCTCTGGAGTGTGTGTTGTGGAGGGATTGAGATTTCTTTAGATGTAGCATTTCTAATAGAGCTGGGTCAGACATGGCTTTGTAAGTCAAGAAGAGATTGCCTTTTAGTAGATGATATGAGACAGAGAATAGCTGGAGTTTTTGAGTCTGTCCATGTACAACATGTGTTTAAGGTCTAGGATCCTCTTCATTAGGTACTTTTCTGTCCTTTCCAGCTGTTTCATGGGTCTAGTAAGCTACATGCCAAATGGGGCATTATACTCGATGATTGGCCTAATGAGGGAAGAGTAGAGAGAGATGATGACCTCTTCCTTCATGGATGCAAAACCTTTGGTAATGAGGTGTGCCATATAGAATGACTTTCTGACCACAGTGACAATGTGGTGGTTGAAGGAGATGTTGCTGTCAACCTGTGTTGCCAGATCTCTTAATAATGCCTTCAGTGTTCAGTGGGCTACCATTGATGTGGTGATTAGTGGGGCCTGACTTTTTCCCAAAGGGGATCATGATGCATTTTGTAGCATTAAGCTTAAGGCCATGGTCTCAACACCAGTCACTGATCTTAGTGAGGCCTTTCTGTAGAATCTCTACATCACTTGGGGAGTTAATGGCTCCCAACTTGCAGTCATCTGAAAACTTGGTCAGCCAGAGTCCCTCTGTGTTGGCAAGGTCTTCTGAGAAGTAGATGTCAAACAGGAGAGGACCCAGGACTGATCCCAGTGGGAATCCACTTGTGATTGGTTGGCAGTCTGACTTGGAGTCCATTACTTGACCACTGTGGGTTCTGTCTGTGAGCCAATTTGCAACCCACCTAGTGATATAGGGGTTGATGCCTAGGTTTGTGAGTTTATCAATAATTCCTGAGTGGGGAATGGTATCAAAGGCCTTGGCCAGATCAAGGTAGGCTGTATGAACTGCCTTGCCCTCATCTACAGCTCTGGTGACTAACTAAAATAAGTTAACCAGGTTGAGCAGGCATGATCTACCTTTCACAAAACCAAATTGTGTAGGATCTAGAGTTATGAGATTCCCTATATCCTTGCTAATTAGTTCCATGATGATGCCGTCCACAACCTTACATATCAGACTCGTCAGGCTAATGGGGTGAAAATTCCCAGGGTCTGTAGTCACTCCCCCTTTATGGAGATGGATGACTGTAGCAGTGCACCATTCAGTATGGACAAAGTCTGAGGTGAGGCTGTGATTGAACAGGGCTCACAGATGTGGTACTTCTTCACTCTGAAGTTCATGTAGAACACATCCAGGGATATTGTAGGGTCCCATGGAAGCTGTATTCTAGGCCTTGGGCAATGCAGCTTTAACCTGTGCTGCAGTAATGCTGTGTGCCTTGTATTGTGATTCGTCCTGAGGGGGTAAAGTTGGCACTGAATCTGTTGGCCAGTATGTTAGCAATATCTGTTGGCTCAGTATAGGAAGTACCATTGTGCAATAACTCAGAGCGAACCTGGGTATTGCCGTAGAGATTCTTGATATAACTATAGAAAGATCTGTGGTTGTTTTTAGTGTCTGCCATAAATCTGCCTTCATAGCTGGCTTTAGAGGTTTTGATGAGGGATCTCAACTTTTTGTTGAGGCTAATAAGGGAATTTTTCTAGTTTTGGGTCTTCTCCTTTTTCTGCAACAGTTTCTGCCTTCTGTTGTAGAGTTTATTAATGGCAGGGGACAACCAGATTGGCTTCCTTTTTCTGGAGGAGGGCATCTTAGTTCTGTTGGGTATGGCTAGTTCCATGCATTTATGCATATATCTTTACAGTGCATTGGTGTATGATTTGGCAGTTATGCATTTATTTTAGTTATTTTAGTTATTTTAGTTAATTTTGGTATCCTTTGCAGGGGGTGTGGGTGAGATGTAGATTTCCATGGTGATTAGTTTCTGGTCTGATCTAACCAGGGAAGAATTCACTATTGATAGATTTAAGGCAACAGTTGCCCATGTTTGTAATAACCAGGTCAAGGATGTTGCTTCCTCTAGTGGGGGTAAGAATGAGCTGATTCAGGGCATTGGAACTGATGAATACCAGGAAGTGTTGGTCCAGTGTATTGGTGCATGAGTCGTTTTCCCAGTTGATGTAGGGGTAATTGAAGTCACCTAGTATGAGAGTGTTGGGTTGAACCCTAATAGTTTCCAGGGTTCTTAGGAACATGGAGTGAGAGTCTTGGTACATGGTTGGGGCCCTATAGCAGGCTACAACCTGAATCGCCATCTTACCCAATGTTAGTTGTACCTGAAGTATCTCAGATGCATTGTACTGAACTACTAGTCTGCAGGTGTGCATATCCTTTATGAATAGGGAGAAACCACTGCCTTTGAGCTTTTGTCCATGTGCTGGGGCTGAAAGGTGTGGGATGATTTATAGCCTATTAGCGCAGGGATGCTTTCTTCTGGTTTAAGCCAGGTCTTCGTTACAGCACAACTGTCAATGTTCTCCATTTTGACGAGTGCTTTCAGCAAGTGCATCTTGAGATTTAGACTTCTAGCAGTGAGCAGCATGACCCTCAGATTGCATTTATTTATAACTGTTATGGTGGTAATTTGGTCTTTGGAAGATCGCCTATAAAAGGCACTATAGGGGTGGCAAGAGCATTAGCTAGTATCCAGAAACCCAGGGGTGACAGATGCAGGCCATCTCTGGCAAAGCATTGAGGTCTGTCAGTCATGTCATCCCAAGCAGACAGATACTGGATCCCCTTAGAATGACACCAGAAACTTACTCAATTGTTGAAGTCAATCATGTTCTGCTTGTATTGTATCATTCTGGGTGATGTTAGGATGCTGCTCAGAGCTAGGGCCATACCTGCCTGGGCCACATAATCCAAGAGCTCCTCCATGTCTCTTTTCATGTAGTCCAGGGAGGTACATCTCAGGTCATTCACACCCACATGGACAATGACAGAGTCATCTTTGTACTTGTTGAGGAGTAACCTGAGTGCGTGTATTATGTGTCGGTCTCTGGCACCTGATAGACAGCTGACTGTTACCTTCTCGTTACTTATTCACCACTAACTCAAAGTATCCTCCTGCTAAAGAGATGAGTGTTGTTTAACATGTCAACAGCTTTGGATGGATTAATAAATTGGAGAAATAGAATAATTACAAAGTGGTTATCTGCAGTAAATTTCCAGACTTAACTATCCAGTGAGCTTCAGTCAGTTTGATTATACAGCAGTGCAGTTATCAGTGTCTAGTTAAATTTACTTTTACATATCACAAATTTCACTTTAAAAATTGTAGGACAGTAGGTCCTATTGATCTTTATTTTGGAATGTAAATATTTTATCTTGATAATTTTTTTGTATTTTCTGAAGTAGGATAGCATCCTTAAGTGCTACATGTTATGCTCTCACTGTGTCTTGCTTTGTTCTTCCTCCAGTAAATTAACTCTAATGGCCTAAACTGATATCTTCAATGTGCCAATGCATGATTTATCCAAATTATTTAATTCATGGTTTAGGTTGCTCGTAGGTAATATAATAAGTAATTGAAGACAGACATCTGTGTTAATAATTTAATGTGTTAAATATGAATTTCATTATTTCCTTACCACATTTTCACCATTCATTTGTACTTTAATAGTTCCAAAGTGTCAGACAGAGCTGCAATTAGTTTGTTTTGTGACTTTCGAAAATGATATATGAGGTTACTTATTCACACCTATCAAGTGCTGAATGTCACAACTCCAACTTACACACATTCATAGTCTGGGGCATTTTATGAAAAAACAAGTTAAAGAACATATGCTAAATAATGCAAATTATGTGTGAACAGTAAATATTATTAGAGCAGCTGAGATAAGTTTTCTCAGTGAGATGCTACTTGACCTATAGTAGAGCTAGGCTACTGGAAAAATGATATCTTTACAGGCAGCAGGTTGCACGCTTGAAGCTAGAGATTGATAGAGAAATATCTGATGTAGAGGGCACATTGCTGTAAAAAACAACAATAGGACTAAGTCTGAAGAGTTGGAAAAATGTATGCAAAGTGGAAGGCTTAAGACATAATAAATATTACTAACAATGTATGTTGTTTAGTATCACCTATCAGAAACTTGGAATTTGTGAAAATGACAAAACAACATAAGGTAATATGTATTACAATATGATATCAAACAAAGCTCCTCATTAGCACTCTTCAAGAAAAATCTTGATGACTGGATGGGAAATAGAAAATTCACCCCGGGGATCATCTCTGTGGCTCTGCTCGACAGTGGTACAGGAAAATAATTTTCTTGGGTGGCAAAAGCCAAGGTACTTTTTGGTTGGGCTTGTATAGGCCCGAGAGCTGATAGCCTAGTACCTACCTATGAACCTATGAACCTATATGAAAACGTTGATACAAGGAATGTTGCTACATTTTTAGAAGTAAAGGGTTTTCATCATCTCTGTCTAAGAAATGCTCTATATTGGCAACTTTATTAACAAATATATATATATATATATATATATATATATATATATATATATATATATATATATATATATATACATAGACATAAAAGTATTGATAGTTAAAACTGGAAGAAAAGGAGTAAAAGATTTGAGAATTTGAGGCATGCATGGAGGTCATGTTTATACTCCAACTATTCTAGTACAAGGAACCTGATAGTGGAGAATGTATAAATCTGCTTATTTACAGCATTTTTGATTATTTGTGGAGGTGATTTCAATTCAAATTTCAGTAATATGAAAAAGGAGGTTTGCAGAATCTAATATGAGGTTTTATAAGGAATAGACTCATTAATATGTGATTCAAATCAAAAGGCCTGTAGATAGCTCTTATTTTTAGTTGAGAATTTGCTACAAGAATAGGCCTTATCTTTGTAAGTAATTAATTATTTGAATGAAAAAGGGAAAGTTGTGAACTATGTACTTTCAGATCATAAAGCTCTTTTAATAAATTCAGAAGTGAATGATTATAGCAATCTCTAGGGTATGGAGCTTTTAAAATAAAGAATGAAAATTTGTAAATCTCAGAAATTGATATTACGATGGAATGTAGAAGGGTCTTGCAGATCTGAGACATGCTTGCTCATCATGAGTAGCGTGATGAGTTTATTTGAAGAATTAACATATGTGTAGATATAAATGGAGAATTAAAAGGTTAGAGAAGTGTAAATGAGATACACGTAAGATTAAAGCAGAAAAAAAAATCAAACTGTATTGCCTTGAATCACACCTTGCCAATCAAATGCTGTCAACTCACCAAGAAAACAACCCAGTAAACACCATAATGAACTTTCATAAGGTACACATTGCATTTATTTACATACGTATGCATGTGGTAGGCACATTATTTATTTCATTAATTCAATTTTATTTACTTATGAAAGGAACTCTAGTTAATAAGTAAAAAGTAACAAATATACAAATAACATACCTAATAAATAATTAAACTGATGCCTAATGAAAGCTTGATGTATAACTATTAACTATGAACTAACAAAATAATAAACAACTCTGATACTGTGTCTGCAGATGGTAGAACAATAAAATGAATCTAAAAATTGCAACATGCTGCACTGACCAACAAGCTTTTTGACCTGAATGCTATGAACTTATGCACTAGAACAGAGAGACACTCTCGAAGAGCTGCTTTAACTTCTCATTTCAACCTACGCAATGGTTGGACAGCATGGACACAACAGGTCCCTAATAGTCTTCAAAGCTCTGGGATGAGGCAGATTTGAAGGTTTGCTGACTGAGTAAGTTGATGGCTTTTGAATGGTCAAGTGTCATTTGAAGTAATATGCTTGAGTACGTTTGTAGGCAGCCAGAGTACTGAAAAAATGATAGAGTGGTGTACTGAATAAGTTGCACGTCAAAGCTAAAAGGAAGTTTAAAATGGTCATGCCAATAATACTATGTTAGGGAGAGGGAAAATGAATAAGTGTTGCACTTTATTTGAAGGAATATAGGAAAACTTTGGTAAATGGAAGTGTTTTTATGTGTCTCTTAAGTTTGTATACAGTCTCAAGGACATGTTGAGATGTGTACAAGAATTCTGTTGAATACAAATTCAAAAAGAAAAGAAAATATAAGATAAAATTTTCATTTCAGTGATGATTTTTTTTAGTATGATTTGACTTTATTTAGAAAATAAGTCTCACTATTTGATTTAAAATTTACATTAAAAAAGGTAAACTGTAGTGCTGTTCTAAGTGAATAATGGGACCTTGTATACGTTTTATAAGCACGTAGATGATTGACAATTAAGTTAGCTGGTAGACATATTGAAGTAATTGTCTGTTGCAGGTATGGGAGTAAAGATATACTAGGTATGTCACTATTTTAAAATCGTTTTGTCAAAGTAAAGATAAGACTGATTTACAGGTTTCAAGCCCTATCTCGTTTGAAAATGGTGAGTATAAAATTGTTAGCTTATAAGATATAAAAATGCTAAGGCAATTAAAGCAGTAGCTACCTGTGGAATTATAAAGAAAATTATGTGGAGAAGGTTATAGATAGAACTTTTGAGAAAACTATAATTTAAGAGGCAAGGTTGTATTAGTATTCATAAAGGAACAGTGTGCAGTGTGGGTATCCCTAAGGCTTATGATGATGTTTATCACAGCCCATTATTTGACTTAATTACAGAATTGGAGATTATAAATAAAACTGTGGTGGGATCATAGAATGTTATTCAAGGTTCTTATTTTAAACCTAATACCAATGGTTATTTTTAGTATAAAGGATAATGCATACAGGGATATATCAAGACTGCCTCTGAGGACTTCATTGTTTGGATTATCTTACAAGGATCATGTATTGTTTTATACAGAAGATTTTTTTTCAATATAATACTACATATGTGATACAAAACTGTTTTACAGTCATTAGCATTAAGCATTAATACTGAAAAAAATGATTTTGACATTCAGAGAAACAGGAAAGGGTAATTTATTAAGAATCAAATTAATACTTTACAAATTTTGTTTGTAAATGAGATTTTAAGACTGTAGTGGTGTGGTGTACTATGGAATATGGAAAATAAATTATTGGAAACAACTAAAATGACATATGACAAAAGAACTATTTTTAAAACATTTTGTTTATAAGCAGCAAGGAAATATTAATGGCATTAATAGAAGACATGAGTAATGAAATGACCCCCCCCAGTGGTATGGGCAAATACACTAAACTGAGTAAAATGAATATTCTTGTATCAAATACAAAAGAATGATGGTTTAGGTATAATTTCACATTCTGGATTATTTGTGACAGAATTTTTAAAAGTGATTTTGTTAGATATTTTCAAGACTTTTATGGGAGCGTTTTAGAAAGATTGAAAAAATAAGGTGGTAATTAGAATAATATAGAACTATGAAATGAAGTATTTGTTTAAAAGGGTAAAAAAATGTAAGATTAATTTTAAAATTTAGGTTAAGAAGAGAAATGCTGGATTTGTTAGCAATGCAGAAACAGGATTACAGATCTTGAATGAAATTCACTTTCTTCGTTAAAGAAAAAGGTTAACATTAATGCAAACATTAGTGTTTTTGAAAGTTTTGTTTGCTGCTAATTGAAACTATTATGTTTCATAAATGCATGCAGGAAAGAATCTGTGTATATCTGATATTGTAAACAACATATGTTTTTACACGTGCACACTTTATTTCTGGTGAAATGTTCAACTGAAGACTGGTATATGCTTGCTAAATTTAGAAGAAGATGTATTATATTATAAATTTCATAAAAAAAACAGTGATTAGGATTTTTTTTAGAATAAAATTTGTCTATTAAGAAATGCTTTATAATAAAATTTGGGATAATGACAAATTATGCAAACATGTTTTATATTTTGTTAGTTTTATGAGATTTTGTGACATAAATAACTACCCATTCTCTGTAGGTAGCACTGTTGTGCTCCATGCTGGAATGATATTTGAGAATACAGTGCTGAATGCCGGAGTGAATGCTTCTGCTTCTTTGTCAAGATCTCCAGCAGGGATTTTAGAAAATGTTAGGACTGTCTCCTCTTCTGGAACTCAAGAAGTGATTGAGAATATTGTGGATCATTCAGTTCAAATTATGAAACAGAAAGGTGGAGGTCTTGATGATTCAGAATCATGGGCAGCCTTAGGCCTAGGTGAACTAGATGACTTCTGTAGAGCATCACTTACCCAGAGGACAATTTTACAAGTTTTCTCCCCTCTGAGGTTGAGAGAAGATCAGCACCCTGTAAAGAATATGATGTACAAACCTCTCCAATGTACTACTTTTCATTATAGCGTTCAGTTTTCAGCCTTGACTCACAGGCTCTCATGATTTACTATCATTTTGTCGAGTTCACTATAGGCGAATTATCATTTCTACGAAATGTAAAAATGAAATTCACTACAGCGAACGACAGAACTCTTGTACTCGGAAGTAGTGAATGTTCGAATTTGACATCCTCACTATAGTGTGATCTGTATCAAAATGTAGAAATTTATTTAACAACCTCACTGTAGTGTAATCTGTATCAAAATGTAGACATTTACAACAGTAAATGTTGTATTGTATTCACTGTTATAAGTTTCTACATTTTGGCATTCACTTTTCTGATTCTACCAAATGGTAGTTTTGCACTAATGTAAATCACATGAAACATGGCCAAAAGAGGTCAAGAGAGAGAAAAAGAGAAACCACTTTCAGAACTGAGTGAAGGAAAAAAATGAATGTCTTGTAAGTTTCTACAGTGGGGGTTATTAACATCTGAATGAAATTTTGGAATCTAACATGTTATTACAGTGGTATATCCTGCAGTGATGCTGCTGCTGTTTATTCATTATTTTGGAGTTACAGGACTGATAGAATATGTGATGCAATATGTGTGGCTATCACTGGAGAAAATGTTGTTTACTCCTTATTTTGCTTTACAGAATTAATTCCATTTGTGTACAGCATCTTTGAATACTTTATGGTGTCCATCTACTGTTTTAACGGAGAAGATTTAATGTACGTTACATAGCCATTATCTTAACACAATATCTATAGAGTACACATAAGCATTGTAAATGTCGGGACCTTCTGGACTGAATCACACTACACAGGGACTGAATGACTGAAAAGAAATGGACTTGTATACCAAGTTTGAGATGGCCATTTCTTTGAATATTCTGTTTTCTCTGAGAAATGGTGATCTCAGAGTTGGTATATATACATTCTGGGGTGCAGCAGTTCTTGCCACCCTGCACAAAATAATTTTAAAGCAGAAAAATTATGTTCAAGATTTAATCTTCTCCTGGTAATTCAATCTCTCTCTTTTTTCTGTCTGTCTGTTGGCAATCAGTGTTACAAGTGCTGACATTTCAATAAGGCACTAGATATAACTGCTGGATGGGCATTTTAGCTGTCTTTAGATGACAGTAACTTGTCACTTGCTCTCTTTAAACAGTCACTAATCTGGCTCTGCAAGGCTAGTGAGCATTTGTTTTAACTACAAGGAGATGCTTTAATACTGTGACTATTATTTTTATTACTATCAGATAAAGTGCATGAATTCAGTAAAATGGCTGCAGTTATTGGGTAAAAAAGACATCTATGAGCAGAAGTCCCTTGTCCCTGTTGTAGGTTGATCACTGTTCAACAGTTATAACTGATTTGGAGGGCAAGAGTTGTATCACACAATGTATTGTATTTATTGAAATCAGTATAAAACTAGGTGTGTGTGTGTGTGTGTGTGTGTGTGTGTGTGTGTGTGTGTGTGTGTGTGTGTGTGTGTGTGAGTGTTGTGATAGACATGGCTTGTCAGAAGCATTATGATTGTGCTTTATATGTATATGTGCATATAACTGAGCATCGTATGATAGACCTGGCTTTCAGGAGAAGTGTCAAAATGTCTGTGTTATTAAAAAAGAAAGAACAGAGTTTTATATATGGGCAAAGAAAAAAAAGTTTGGATGAATTATCTTTAGCTAGGGGAGGTACAGTTTTGAAAGATTTTGAAATGTAGATACTTGATATAAACTATCTGCAGAAAAGAATATGTCTGGCCATCAAGCATTTTATTTGATTGGTTCACAGCTGTTTGCAGGGTTAAAAATTCCAATGGGCATTTTAAGTCTAGCCGTACTTCTCAAATGTATTTGGCAGGCTTTGATGCCTAGTGTTATTTTAAGAGGTATATACCCTAGGATAATTTCACAGTAGGGTACTAGACTTATTATTAAATGTGAAACACACACACACTCACATGAGTGTGTGCATGTGTGTATGTGTAGATATATTGAGATATATTGAGTCTAAAGTTCCTTCTATCTGGAAACAGTTTTACACTCTTCCTATTCAAAAAGAGGCAACTCCACAGAAATATCTAATTTCAGACCTACTGCTACCCTCTACCTTTTCTCCAAAATCCTTGAGAAATGTATACACAAACAAGTTATGCGTTATCTCTTACAAGAAAAACTTCTCACTCCAACACAGCATGGCTTCCGTCCCAAGCATAGTGCAACCACAGCTCTACTATCATTTCTCAACACCTTAGCCCTTGCTAAAGAAGATCAGAAACTCATATCCTGTCTATTCCTTGACCTTTTCAAGGCTTTTGACACTGTTTCACACACTCTTCTACT
>NC_056739.1:239691114-239701114 GCF_019279795.1 Protopterus annectens
TTAAGTGTAGGCAGTGGTGCGCAAATGGGATCGGCCCGAAAATAAGAAAAAAAGGTAGAAATAAGCTTTTAAACCCTAATCAGCATTTTGCCATAATAGTCAATGGCACACATAAGACAACAATACCAGAGAATAGTGGTTGCTAATGGGGAAGTCTGAGTGTGAGTGTGGTAACTATAAATTAGCATTCTGTTTTATGCAAATGAGGAGATTGATACTGAATCACAGATTTTCTCTCAGTGTTAGCTTGCACCCAACCATCTAGGTGCAGCAACACAACTGTATAAGTCTAAGAGGTAGATGACCTCATGAGGGGGAGCGTCATGCATGCTGTAAACTTATTGGAGCTCTATTGCCAATGTTTGCCCTTAGCTAAGCACAGCTAAAAAAGGGTGTGTGCCTGAGGCTGCCTAGCAGTGCTTACATTGCCCAAACGGCTGTGTGCGCCATGCACCAGGTTTTAAACAAAAAAAAAAGTTCTCTGCTCACATCTCAGCACTGGGTACGTGCACAGCGCCTCGGGGCTTAAACAGGAAGGCAATGGGAAGGGAACACAGCAGTAGGAAGGCAATCAAGGAGAACTAGCATAGCTGGCAGGTGAGATGTATCAGAATCATACAATTACACATAGAACAGCCTAGCACACTACTATAAACTATGAAAACACCTTCCAGGCTGTTTTTTTCCACAAAATCTACACCATTGGTGTACACAGATGGGGAAATTTTACCCGACAGAACTAACAAAATGTTAGGGGCTGCTGTCGCTTTCATACATCAATATGTGCAAGAGGCTGAGAGTGGTGAGAATGTGAATGCTGATGACCAACCCACAGTGAGGAGGAGGAGAAGAGTGCACAGACCCAGGGTAACCTACCAGATGCTACATGAGCTGGAAATAGTGGAGCGCTATAGGGTGGACAGAGACATTCTACAGCAAATTGTTGAGCTGTGCTGGCCATGCCTCACACACAGAACCAACAGAGGGGAACTCATCCCAGTGGATACAAAGGTATGTGTAGGCTTAAGAATACTAGCCACAAGTACCTTCCAAAGGGCAACAGGGGATATCATGGGGATCTCAAAGGCATCAGCATCCAGGGTATTCCACCAGTTTCTGGGTCCCATGTCAGCACATGCTGGTGAGCACATATATTTTCTCAACACCCATGAGGCATTGACCAGCAATATGTGTTTCTTCCACCAAGTAGCAGAATACCCTGAGGTAGTGGGTGCTATAGACTGCACACACATACACATCAAAGCACCACCCGCGAGCAGGGTAGAGTCTACATAAACCGGAAGGGATTCCCCTCCATCAGCTGCCAGGTCATGTGCGATGCCCAAGGCATTATCTTGAATGTGTGTGCTAGCAGCCCTGGAAGCAATCATATCTCCCACATCTGGAATATGACACAGCTGTACGAGTCATTTGCCAGTAGGGACATCCCATATGGCCAACTAGTGGGTGATGCTGGCTACGCACTGGAGCTGTGGCTGTTGATACCCCTCAGAAATGCACACACATCTGAAAAAGAACTCCATAATGAGGTACGCACACAAACCAGAATCATAATAGAACGTGTGTTTTGGATGCTCAAGTCACAGTTCCACTGCCTGGACATATCCAGTGGAGCCTTGCAGTACTCTCCAGCTACATGTACACAAATGTTCATAGTATGTGCCATAATACACAATATGATCCTGCGGAAACAGCGGCAGCAGGAACAGCATGGGGCAAGACCACACTGCCCTCACCATTGCCAATCAAATGGAGGCCTTAACCCAGCCTTTCTTTATGGTCATCTACACCTGTCCTTTTGGCTGAGGCTGGTGATGGGTATGTGAGCCTCAGTGACATGCATGTGTGTGTCCTATGGACACACATTTGGACCACCACTTGTACTTAAGTGGGATTTGTCACCTTGTCTAGCACTATGGAAAGAACTCACAAAGCCAGTGGTAATCTCCCAAAAGTTTATGTAAGCGCTTTCGTTGACCAAGTAATCCAACTTCTTCAGACACAGGACAACAGTTAAACATTCAATTTAAAATATTCCAAAAGGAAATTACACCAGCAATAATGTCAACAGGAAATGACATCAGCAATAATGACATAATAAACAATTCCATACTTACAAAAAAATATATAAATAAAAATATGTTGTTTGTACAATACTACTATGAATAAAGCTGTAATATTAAACAAGAATAATTTATATACACTAATTGTAAAATAATGCCTCCCAAACAAAACTTAGTCATCTTTGAAGTGCTTTTAACTTCAAAATACACTTCAAAGAGCAATACTACTTGATACCTGGATAGGCAGGAACATTTTCAACTGCCAATACAATTCTCTACTTTCTACAATTAATTGCCATGGGCCACCTCTCTTATAGGTTCATAGGTTCATAGGTAAGTACTAGGCTATCTGCCCGAGGGCATCTATAGACCTAGCCAGAATGTGTTGGTTTTTGCCACCCCCTTAGATTAGTTCCCTTGTTTTTTGTTACCTGCTCAATAACCATATATTCAAAGGAGTGGCCCTCATGTTCCATGATATGTCTAGCCAAAGCCTTGCTGCCATTATCCCTGCTAATACTGTATTGCTGTTTATAAATTCTCTCCTTAAGATGTCTCTCAGTCTTACCAATATAAAATGCAGCACAGTATTGGCATAAGGCAATGTAGACAACACCAACACTTCCACAATTAAATCTGCCTTTCAGATAATAAATGGTGTCAGAAATGCAGAACCTATTTGACACCTTTATATGATGGCAACTTCTACAGCACCCACATTTGAACATACCACATCTGGCACTGTGATAAACATTAGAGTTTTCTAATAAATTTGCCAGATTAAGGCTACATCTGAATATCATACTATCAGACAACCTCTTTCTGACGGAAATATCTTCAGTTAGTAAACACCAGTTATTGGTGAGTATATTCCTAAATCATCCAGTGTCTAACAAATAAGGTGTGCTGAATTTTAGTGTATAATTCACACTGTTGTCAACAGGTGTAGTCATCTCATCAAGGGCATGTATATGAGTGTTATCAGGGGTAATTGATTCTCCATCCAACAAAGGTTTAAACCAACCAGACCACCTCTTAACAACTACTTCATCAATAATAGTGCTTAAAAGATCATCAGGGTAGGACCTAGCTGAAAACAACTTTTTCAAATGTTCACATTTCAACAAAAAATCGTCATTGAGGGTCACCATTCTGGGCACCCTCACTAACTGCCCCTTAACCGCCATCTTTTCCCTGATAAAAGGGGTGGTTACTATCAAAATGTGAAAAATTATTTGAGTATGTAGCCTTCCGAAAAATTCTGGCTACATATCTCAAATTTACATAGTCCTTAACAAGAAAAATGTTCAAATAAGAGATGGCATCAACACCAAATTCGAAGGTGAAGTTCAAGAAATCAGTTAAACTGGAAATTTCTTCCAAAAATATCATAGCTTGATTTTTATCACCTTTAAAGATGATAAAAATGTCATCCAAAAATGTTGTGTACCAGACAAAATGTTGTTTAAAGCAATCACATTTGAACAAATATCCCTCCTCCCAAAAGGCAATCACAGTATTCAAAAAACTCCTTCTACAAGGGGAACCCATCGCTACCCCTGATTTTTGCAAATAGTAACAATCATTAAAAAAGATGAAGTGTTTACTAACTGAAGATGTTTCAGTCAGAAAGAGGTTGTCTGATGGCCCCAGTATGATATTCAGATGTGGCCTTAATCTGAAGAATTTATTAGAAAACAATGTTTATCACAGTGCCAGATGTGGTATGTTCAAATATGGGTGCTGTAGAAGTTGCCATCTTATAAAGGTGTCAAATAGGTTCTACATTTCTGACACCATTTATTATCTGAAAGGCAGATTTAATCGTGGAAGTGTTGTGGTTGTCTACATCAACTTATGCCAATACTGTGCTGCATTTTCTATTGGTAAGACTGAAAGACATCTTAAGGAGAGAATTTATGAGCAGCAATACAGCACTGGCAGTAGTAATGGCAACAGTGCTTTGGCTAGACATATCATGGAACATGAGGGACACTCCTTTGAATGCATGGTTATTGAGCAGGTAACAAAAAAACAAGAGAGGTGGCCCATGGTAATTAATTTTAGAAAGTATAGAATTGTATTGGCAGTTGAAAGTTAATGCTTCTGCCTATCCAGGTCTCAATGAGTATTGCTCTTTGAAGTGTATTTTAAAGTTAAAAGCACTTCAAAGATGAATACGTTTTGTTTAGGAGGCATTATTTTACAACTGGTGTATATACACTATTCTTGTTTAATATTACAGCTTTATTCATAGTAGTATTGTACAAACAATATATTTTTATTTATATTTATTTTTTGTAAGTATGGGATTGTTTATGATGTCATTATTGCTGATGTCATTTCCTGCTGACATTATTGCTGATGTAATTTCCTTTTGGAATATTTTAAATTGAATGTTTAACTGTTGTCCTGTGTCTGAAGAAGTTGGATTACTTGTTCAACGAAAGCGCTTACATAAACTTTTTGGAGATTACCACTGACCTTGTGTGTTCTTTCCTTAGTACTAGACAAGATGACAAATCCCATTGCAGTACAAGTGGTGGCCCAAATGTGTGTCCATAGGGCACACACATGCATGTCAGTGAGGCTCACATACCCACCACCAGCCTTAGCCAGAAGGACAGGTGTAGATGACCATAAAGAAAGGCTGGGCTAAAGCCTCCAATTGATGGCAATGATGAACAGCCCCCTTCCAGACCTACACAGACAGACTACAACAGGTCTGGCAGTTGTATGTAGCTTCTGAAGGGTAAGAAGTCTGAAACTGAAATGTAGGTCAATAAAACCTAAGATCTGTACTCTACGGATATGCCTCCAGTCTGCATGATAGGTCAGAATACAAAATGAAACGGAAGCCAACAGAGTACCTGAAATACCAGTACAGTCTTAGCAAATGTTTAAACTTGGCAGGTGTGCCCACCCCCGCAATCCTATTTAGAAATGAAGTTAAATGTAAGTGTGAGGAGTAATAACACACATAAGCACAGATTACTTGTGCTGGCCCAATCTACAGGTTAAATTGTTGCATGTGTACAATATGCAGGGGTCTGTGTGTTAGGTTGTTGTGTGGTCAATATTGTCTGGAAGTGGTCAGGATGTAAGCATAGAGGGTTGTGTCTTGGTGGCCTATGGGCAGTACTGTGGATGACAGGCCCATGTTCCAACAACTGCAATGCCAACCACAATGCCTCTTAGCAATATCCATGTCAGCAGTCATCCATACTCACTGTCCAGATGTCAATATCTGTCACACTCTGAAAGATGGACATGCCATGAATGTGGGCCCATACATACACACAGTACACAGGTGGAAGTAGCCTAGACAGAGTATATGAAATGCAACTGTCAACTGCACATAACCTTGGAATTGTACATACAGGTTAGCAGCACATTAGTCATCCATGTAGTATGGAATACTGATGTAGTCTGGCCAATCACTGGAAGGCCACAAAAGACACAGTTATGAAGTAATGAGAGACTGCCTATGTCCCCGCACAAGGCAGCATAAGGAGAATGTCCCATGTATATCTGTGAGTCAGCTGCAAGTAGCTTCCATATCACACATGCACTCAGCTCACCCCACCATCAGCTACAGGTTTATTACAGGTCATAAACTTGCTGTTGGGAATGAGTACAGTATGACCCTACTTCTGTATGGGAATACCAATAAAATGCAGCGTGCTGAAGAGGTGTCCCATGCAGGTGTGTGCCTAGCTGTAAGCAGCACCCTGCCTGCATCCAGACCAATGGATTAATATGGACAGGAACTATTGCCATTAACACCTCACACACTTAGCCTGTCACCCCAGGGGAATCTACTGGCTTACTGCCTGGGAATGTAGGAGTGACAGAATGCAATGGCCTGCTACAGATGGCCTGCATCACTACCAAAGGGCCTACCTCGTAGGGTCCCAGCTAACAACCTAACACAGTCAACAGAACACAAATGCAAGGCCATGTTGACAAATCCCAGTAGCATGCCCACCATGTCCTACTGCATGAACTGTAGACCAACCCCTAAATACTGCTGGGATGAAGGACCAACTTTAGAGATACTTCTCAGATACTGCCGCATAATGTTAGGAAGAGGATAGAATAACAGAGCGAGGGGTGTAGAAGCATGGATGTCATGGAGTGTGTGAAGTCTGAAACTCTGATGTGTGCCCATACTACGGCTGCCTGCAAACCCAGTAATGGGTGGCTACAAACCTGCTTGTAAACCACAATGTGAAGGGGAGCTGACCAGATATATGAACCCTGCCTCTGGGTAACCTGGGTGAATCTGTCCAGCTGACAGGTATGGCCACAGCAGCATATGGCCATTCTGTTAAGTAAATATATGTACAAGAAGGGGATCCTCGGCCACCACACGACCAAGGTGCTGGACCATTTACACAGACCCATCAGCAAGTGTCTGCAGCTACCCCTCCAGAATGGCATGAGTGTGCAAGAACTTGTAGGCTGCAGATCAGAATACTGGACACAGCATCATTCATCTTGTATTTCCCAGGAAATAACTGTGAGCAAATAAGTATATCTGTTATTAGTTGACATAATACATCACAGTGTAAAACAGTACATATGTCTGAATATCTCTGCTAACACAAACCATGTAACACAAGCAGCACAGACAGAAAAAGTTACAGTATCCCACTATCTGTTGCCCATTGTGACTCCATATTGTCAACCTATCTACAGATATCCTGAAGAAACAGGTTGCTAGCTGTAGGTGTAGAACACATCACATCCAGACTCCACCCCCTACCCTGAAAACCACAGTGAAAAACTTCTCTAAAGCATATTTCACACTCCTCAAAACTGAGGTGGAATCCTTCAAAGCCCCCGGGCCTGTGGAAAATACAGCCCAGACCGCAGAATCCTTTATAAACGCATTATATGAACACCTTCAGGAATGCATGGATCATGCAATCCCAAATAAAACCAAGACCAATCCTCCAAAGGCAGATGTCCTGTCTGGTGGACCCCAGCCATAAACAAACTATACAATAGAAGGAGGAAGCTACTACATGATAGAGCAAAATCCCAAAAAGGGAAGGCATCTCTGATCAGTACTAGCAAGAAACTACGGGCACTCATAAAATCGTCTAAGGCCAGCTTCGAGAGAAAAATTGCACATAACACTAAGGATATTCACAAGGCTTTCTTTAGTTATGTTAGGAACCTGGGTGGGAATTCCCAGATATGCTCAGAATTAGTCCAAAATGACAAAAAATACACCGAACCCACAGACATTGACAACATCCTAGCTGACAGGTTCAGTGGAAACTTCTCCCCTCCCACCAAAGGGCAAATATCTATCCCAGCATAGTGCTGCCCCCCTGACATCTCAGATGCTCAGGTAAGAGCTGCCCTCTCCAAAGCAAAAAACACAGCATCAGTGGGACCAGACGGTGTCCCGGGCTGCATCCTATATGAACTCCAAGAAGAGCTAAACCCAAACATAAAACTACTGCTCAATCTCAGCCTTACTACAGGATATGTACCCAAAGAGTGGTGTACAGCAACAGTGGTCCCTCTCCACAAAGGTGGTGCCTCAATGGATCCTGGAAGCTATCGCACCATAAGCCTGACTAGCTTGGTCTGCAAAGCTATGGAAAGGATCATCATGGACCTCATAAATAAAGATATTGGGGATCTACAGACACGGGATCCTACCCAGTTTGGCTTTGTTAAGAGCAGATCCTGCCTCTTAAACCTGGTTGATTTCTTTGAAACAGTCACCAAGGCCATTGACGAGGGGAAGGTGGTTCACACAGCCTACCTGGACCTCACAAAAGCCTTTGATACAATACCCCACTCGGGCATTATAGATAAGCTCACCAGCTTAAATATAAACCCCTATGTCACTAGATGGGTTGCAAACTGGCTCAAGGACAGAACCCACATGGTTAGAATTGCTGGAGCCATGTCAGACTCCAAACCAGTTACAAGTGGCATCCCACAAGGCTCAGTCCTGGGACCTCTCTTGTTCGGTATATATTGCTCGGAGGTACAGGCCAACACAGAAGGACTGTGGCTGACCAAGTTCGCAGATGACTGCAAATTGGGCACCATAATCGACTCTCCAGCTGACACAAGCATCCTCCAAAAGGGCCACATAGAAACAGACAACTGGTGCCAGAGCCATGGCCTCAAGCTAAATGCCAAAAAGTGTATAGTCATCCCCTTTGTCAAAACCAAAGTGCCCACAAATTACCACATAGGTGGTAATCCATTAAGTACAGAAGAAGTAATTAGGGACCTGGGGACCCAAGTTGACAGCAATCTCTTATTTGACAACCACGTGGCCAAAGTGGTTAGAAAAACATTTTATATAGCCCACCTAATCATGAAGGGATTCACATCTAGATCAGGGGAGGTCATCGTGTCTCTTTACTCATTCCTCATCAGGCCCATAATTGAGTACAATGCCCCTTTTGGGATGTACCTTACCAGAAACCTGCAGCAACTGGAAAGACCCCAAAAGTACCTCACCAAGAGGATCAAAGGGCTCAAACAGATGCCATATGCTGCCCGGTTAAAGAAACTCCAGCTCTACTCAGTGGCATACCACCTGCTCAGAGGCGATCTGTGCCTGATGTATAAAGCCATGTCCAACCCAGAATTAATGGACATGCTGCACCTCAGAAAATCCAAATCCCATCGAGCTACGCACTCAAGAGACTTCAACCTCAGCACTGAAATAAATAGGACATGCTGGAGGGACAGATTCATAACCCAGAGGCTCCCTTCACTCTGGAATAAAATCCCAGTCCAGGTTAGGCAGAGTCCCTCATTGACTCTCTTCAAGAGGAATCTTGATGAGTGGATGGGAGATCGTAGATTTCCCCTGGGTATCACTTCTGTGTCACTGTTAGACAGAGGCACAGTATACTAACCTCGAAAAAGGGCATAGCAAAATTAATTTAAAATGGGTGGCGAAAGCCAAACACACGCTGGCTAGGCTTATAAATGCCCTAGGGCAGATAGCCTAGTATGAACCTATGAACCTATGAACCTATGAACCAACTCCTGGGCTGGAGTACAACCCCACCTGAAATGGATTCACACACTCAATACAGAAGGTCATACTGGGCATGCTTCTTCACTTAGAGAAATGAAGCCCATGTCTGACATGTCTGACAACATAGTGGACTATACGTATTTGTCATTCTCAGATGTCTATACACCATTCATGCTTTCCACGCACATTGGATAAGAATACTCACACATATCCAAGGCCAACACACTATAATATGTCAAACATACACACAGAGAGATGTGGGGAAGAGAGAGACAGACAGTGACAGAGAGAATTCCATTATGAGGTCTGTCCCACCCATCACACATTCAATTGGCTGATATCACATGATGTGCTGATATCAATCACTGTAGACATCCCTTTTGGTAGCCCTCATCCCTATAGCATCTGCGGTGCTTGTGGTAACTGTGTAACATGATAGTACAAATCAGTATTTATCTAGCATTTGTATACCCAGTCCTGTCAAATGTAAAGTTGTGTGTGACTGTGTGTGTGTGTGTGTGTGTGTGTGTGTGTGTGTGTGTGTGTGTGTGTGTGTGTGTGTGTGTGTTTCCAGAGGAATGATTTTGTGTGCACTGTGCCCATGTTAGCAGTGTGTGTGTGTTTCCAGAGGAATGATTTATGGCCATTTCGCACACACTGCACTTCCCAATGCCCATGTTAGCACTCCTGCTGATGTTGGTCACCTTGAAATCACCCCCTGGCCACATCTCAGCCCTTTCACCTACACGACATGTGTGATATATGTGTAATACTGTAATATAGAAAACTAGTTAGGTAAAAGTTCTAATCCCAGACATGGCAACTGTGCAACTCTCTGTGTGTGTGGTGAAGAATGATTTTGAGGCCATTCACACTGACTACACCTCCC
>NC_056739.1:239706114-239718614 GCF_019279795.1 Protopterus annectens
GTATGTGTGCGATTGTGTGGACATGAGGGTTAGGGCAGGTTAGGTGAGTTAGGGTTAGGGAGCGGGTGAGGTGAGAGTGCGATAGTAACGGACCTTAGGGTTAGGGTTTGGGTTAAGGTAAGTGGATAATTACTGGTGTGTGTATAATTTAGTGTAGGGTTAGTTGCAAGAGTTTAGGTGTATGTGTGTGGATTGCTGTTTGCTTGGTGTGCTTGTGTTGTGTGTATGTGTTTTGGAACAGCAATTTTTTTCCCCTATGAAAAAAAATTGCTGTTCTGACAGTTCGAGATTGTAAGCTTTCGCTTACATAGGGTTGATTAATCACCGTTCACTTCTTTAAGCGGTCAGTGATCTAATATAGATCCAAAAAACCCTGTTACACCAGCAATTTTCTCAGTTAATCACAGCAATATGTCAATATTGGCCCTGCATTTGTGCCTCTGTCCCCCAAGTCTGTCACCCTTTGTCCATATGTCATGCAGTAAGAGGTGCATATGCACAGTATATCATTATTTACTGACATGATTCCTGATATCAAGACAGTGATATATCAGACTGCCAGACATGTTATGTATAGGAGGCCTTATATTTAGGACAAAGCCTGGACATTCTGTTGTAGTCTGTACAATAATGAGGTCTGTGTACTTATAGTGATTGTTGACAGAGTGCCAGTATTGTGTAGCAGTGTATTGTGAATATAGTATATGGGCTATGTACAGACTGGGTGTGCTCTTGGTCCTGTTCTATCTGGTGTTGCATGCTCCTCCAGTTTCTGGTACTCTATCAACGTAAATGTTTGTAAGGCCAGACTGAGACATGTCCCATACCACAGTCAGGCATCAGACTACACTGTGAATTGGGCCAGTATATCTAAGGAAAGTGTGTGAGTGGCAAATACGAGGATGCTTTTGTTTACACAGTCCACATACTGTACTATTAATTAGGCTTACCATAATATGACTGTGACTGTGTTGAGATTGGTTGTGAGTATGCACTTTCACACTGGTGTTGGTTACTCCATGCTGTTACATGCCTGTAGTGCCTGCTATATTTGCAATTGCATGTGTATTCCCCCATAGGAAAATCGGATTAGTGCTGTGGCAGTCTGCCTGAAGTTTAGACAGTGCTTGGTGACATGCCTAGCAGCTCAGTGTATTGACTTAGTGTGATGTTATGTCCATATATTTGTCAGATGTACTGTTGCCTCGCCACCATATGTGTTGTGTATTTCTGAAAAAGCAGTGGGATGCTGTGAAGATGTATGTCACTGACTAGTGGGAAGTATGTGGGCTTGGGACATCTGCTCCTACAGTTAATATGTGTTAGGACAGACAGGAGGATGTGAATGCATCACTGTGTAAGCTTATCTACTCCAGTATTTGTGATATTTTCCCATTTTCCTTGCTGTAAACATCCCCTTTGTCAGGCTTGGCCCACATGTCTTGCATTAAGGGGTTCTGTGTATCCCGCTGGACTGACCAGATTGTTTCAGACGGTCCACGATTATTGGTCATATTTTTGCTATATTCCACAGGATCATTACTGTGATTTGTGTGGTACTTTACTATGATGATTTTATGATGTCTGTCAGTAACTGCTGGCGTACATGTCAGTTTTAGAAGAGCCTTCCTACACAACATGGCTGTTGACACAACCCCTGTTACTGTAGCAACATCCTACACTTATAACTGCAATACTTACATTACGTTCCCTTGCACTTAGAGGTTGAGAGTTATGGTGCTGAGGTATGACTCCACTAGTTATGGTGCTGAGATATGACTCCACTACAGGTTATAGGCATATGTTATATATATATATATATATATATATATATATATATATATATATATATATATATATATATATATATATATATATATACACATATATATGTATATAAATATGTATGTATAAATATATATGTGTGTATGCACATGTATATATATATATATATATATATATATATATATACACATATTTTTGTTATGTGTAAACATGAGTGTTGTATATACCTCCTCAGCTGTATCCCACCATATTTATCTGATATGTGTATATTTAGATATAAAAACATGACTGATTCAACACTATTTTCACTAACGAGTAGTAAACAATTGTAGTAATCAAAGCAGTTGTTCACTACTATTCAGTACGTGTACTGATATATTTGAAAAAGCAACCAACATTTTTACAGCTCAGATGGCATAGTGGTTAAGTGCAGTTACTGTAGTCTAGAGAGCTTTGGGTTCAAGACCTTTGAGGGCTGTTTATTTTGTTGCTAGGCAAAATAAGGACTGTTGGCTACAGAGTGAGTTTTGAGCAGCTTTAAGCAGGTTTATGCGACGGTAAGCAGTGCTAACATATGGTTAAATGAAAAGTCGCTTACACCATGTAGGCTTCACATATCAGATGTGCAAATCTGCTTACTATTTACATTTAATCAATGCCTACACCTGCTAAGCATAGCTCAGCCATGGGAACCAGTGATCACATTCCAGTCTGATAAAATAGCAGGGTAATGACATCTTTATTAAGTGTATTTAATTCCATGTACATAACATGCTTCTATATGCTGTCATTACAGTAACAAGGGGTGTTAGTATACTGTATGGGACACCTGAGTACACATGGGTAGTACCATGATCTCTTCTCTTCTCTTTGTATGTGTTTCATACATGGGTAGTATCCTAGATTATATGCAGTCACACTTGCATGTATTGTATCATTACGTCACTACTTTTAACAGTGCTTTTCCAAGTAATAGTACATTGCAGATTGTAGTACTGGAACCATACACCCCTGCATACATAGCTGGACTCTGAGTACTGACTATCGTGTTCTTGGTGTTTGAGCTGTCTGTTTTTAAGTATTGATCTGATATGTTGATATTAACTGTAGACTACTATGTGTTTAAGACATATCACTGAGGACTGCTGTCATGTAGCAATGGTATATCTATCAGTGTCAGATGTCTATCTGCCAAAACATTCATCATAATGCATAACCTGTTGGCTAGCTGATTTCTGTCTGTCCTCTGCAAAGATGTGTAGATGTCAGGTATCCATCTTGGATGCTTACAGGCAATCTCTGATTGACTAACACTGACATGTCTGCCCAGTTGTGTTATGGATGCCATAGCTAGAAAACCACACTCTGTATGCACCACATGCCATGGATTCCTCACCCAGATACCACAGTCAACAGAACATGCTTGGGTGCAGGTCCCTAACCCAGACACTGGCCATGTTATACAATATAAGTTGCATACATGTCAAGTGGAGCACCTCACTGGCCCTCTGCAAGAGAAAACCAGATGATTGGATGTTGAATTTAACTGTCAGCCTGGGGATCACTCAAGTGGCATTGATTGATATATGACCTGCTGAAAAATGTCAGGTGGTATGATGCCAGTGTACCCACATGCCCTACTCTTCACATCTCTCCATGGACATTAGCCTGGTATACACTTAGGAACACCTAAACCTATGGACCTCAGTACTGACAAATGTGTCAGTATGCATTACTGAGAATAGCAGTGTTTGTGTGTTTGTAAACTTGTAGTTGAAAATACTCTGAGGGTCTTCTCACCCACTAAACCCCCCATTGCTATACTTAGAAATAGCTGCTGCTGTAATTCACATTAAATGTACCTTGTTACCTCTCCACTCCATGGGCTACCTGAAGCTTGCAGTACCAGAATAACACTGTTCTACAAATGGGTAGATAGGCATGGATTACCCTCTCTGTCCTGGCAAATGTGTGTGTGTGTGTGTGTGTGTGTGTGTGTGTGTGTGTGTGTGTGTGTGTGTGTGTGTGTGTGTGTGTGTGTGTGTGTGTGTGTGTGTGTGTGTGTGTGCAATTATGTGTGAACATGCATATTTGTAGGAGACAACATTCTGAGGCCACATTCTCCAAATACAATAAACCTTGCAATATATTATAAGGGATGATAATGTTGCTGACATTAGGAGAACCATGGCAAACCCTCACCCGACTATCCCTTTGGCATGTGAAATAAATGCATATGCCTTTATTAGGACTGATTAGATAGACAAGAATTTGTTTTGCAGTCCTTGTCAATGTGTGATTGTGAGTATGTCAGAGCATTATCATGGGTTTGAGTGAGTACAATATCCAATGTGGGGTGTGGGTGCTGGGTATACTGTCTTTTGACCATGGTATCCCAGTACATGTCCCAAGGTCGATTGTATGAGTACCGCTGTCACCATCAACCATACAGGTAACTGATAACACTATCCAGCCCAATGATGCATGTGCTGTATGCAAAAACTCTGTAACAGTATGGACTCACTGACAAGGTAGTTAGCACTGCTAAACCCAAGTCTGTCAAATGCGTCTTTGACTGTATGTATTTGTCAATGTGCATATGACAGTCTGGCATACTATGCATTGTTCATTAACAACTAGGACATCCCCATTACCATACTGTACAAGGCCTGGTGATGTTCTTCACTTAACAGGAAGCTTGGGACACACCTCACCCTAAAAGCACTGTAGTGTGTACAATTAAGGCCAAACACATTAGTAGCTATAAGTACCTAGGTAGGGGTTCTACTCTCAGTGCTGCCAAGTAAGTGTGGGTGTATATGAAGGGATCTACTTCAGTTTGCAGAAAATATATGTCCCAGGAGATCATTTGCCCGAGAACTAACTGGTAAAAAGGTAACATTTCAAAGCAATCATCTTGTAGAAATTCATTCCATCAAAACTAGTAGTGGACGTGTAAATGCCATTTTCCTCACTGTACAGCTGTACAGCAATACTGGAGTTGGTATATATAGTTGGGTGTAGTTGTTGTTGGCACAGCCATCCACATTGGGGTTATTGTTGTGCATATCCCCCCATTTAGTGTGCTGTTATACTGTACAGTTGATGTTAACAGGTTAAGTAGTTGTTAATCACACTATGTGTGGTTCTACACCACCCCACACCCTACAAAGTGGGGGACTGTGCCACCCACACCAACACATCTATGTTTACCAACTCCAGGATTGTACTACATTGGGGAAGAGGACATACACCCTGCCAGTACCATTGTCAATGACATTAAACTGGCGGACTGATTATTTACTGATACAAGTTTTGGCAATTTGGTCTTGGTGGAATTACATATGCCAAAATAAGTTCACTGCAAATGAAGTACATCCATGTGAACAGTATTCTCTGTATATTACATCAACACCAAAGCCTCTGTGTGTGTGTTATTCACAAACATTTGGTGTGTGCCACCCAATACACTTACCATTGCCCACTGTAGAACAGCTGCTTACATCAGCCACCATGCACTCACCTGTATACACCCCTCAGACCTATCAGCCATGTGGCACATGCAGTAACTGTTATACAGATATGTTACTTGTGTTCAGCTGTACCCGGGATATGACACAGTCAATGTGTCACCACAGTGCCATACCCCTTTTAGAAAAGGACAACAGACCAAAATCCTGCTGACACACACACACCTAAAACACAAACAGAATGCAATATGGAGACCACAATAAGTCAGTGTTAATAACAGCTATAGTGCATCATGGCTGGAGAGCTACACACCCTGACCTGTAAGCATTAGTCATTCCAGCTGACAACATGTTAAACAGCATTACATTGCTAAACCTTAGTACATTCACCCTGTGCATCAGAACCATATTAGCGTGTCCCTACATTGATGGTATGGGTGACATGGATGTGGCACAGGTATCATCATATGCACAAGGTGTGTTGTGGGCTTGCCAGAGGCCTAGGCTGAGCCTATTGGTTGACATCATATGTGTGGGTTAGGGGATTCTTAATTAAATGACCTGTGCAGACGTGGTGTGTGTAGGTATGGAGGTGCCCTATCTGTGTTGGTAATGTGTGTGTGTATGTATGCACACATTTCTGCCATGATTCTGCCCTATACAGGAGTTTGTTGGACAGCTGCAGACTGTACATGGCAGGGTATATAGTTCACCTTGTCCGACCATGGACATGGGAACTGTGCCTGTCAGGGGTTGCACAGGCACTAGCAGGCAGAAGCCCAGATATAGTACTCTCCCCTAATGATGACAATTGACCGCTGGATCCGCATCCCTGTTGGGGCCGGCCTGGACCACATGCAGGTGGCCTGCTGTGTTGTGGTGTGGACAGCACTCCTGCAGTGCTGGTACTGGCATTGCAACTATGGGAGCAGCTGTGAGTTGTTGCACATCCACGTAGACCTCCACCTGTTGGTGTTGCTGACCTATGTCCACATGGCCGACATCCTACTCCCACCACATGATCTACCACAGACACCACATGGTTGAGGATTCCAACCATCTCACCCAGCTGTCTAGCCATGACCTCTGCAAAATAACGGTGGGCACCTACAAGATCACAGATGTAGTCAGGTACAGCAGGAATTGTAGCCCTCTGGAGCCTCAGACTATCTCTGGTGTAATGTTCCATACATGCCTGTGCCTCCATGATGGCCCAAAACATGCGGCTGGTGACACCTGCTGTGGCACTTCTGCCAGGGGCATGATGGCCAGCAGCCCTCCTATGAGCACCCCTGTACATCTGCCTGTGTGGTACCTCACTGGTCATCTGGCTATGACTGCTGTGTACAGACACACTTGCCATAGTCACCACACTTTCCTGTCCCATGCCACCACCCACCAACTGTCCCTCATCTATGGCCACTGGTGATGGGGTATGTATGGGCATTGTGACTGTGTGTGGGGATGGGGTGGATGAAAGTAGGATGTCAACCAATGGCACAGATTTAGCCCCTGACAACCCTGTCTGTGCCTCACCATGCCTATCATCATTGTCAGAGTCTGTATCGACACTAACATCAGTTTGCCTGTAGCAGGGACCCTGACCCACCTTGCCACCTGTGAGGGGCAGACAAGAAATGTAAATTAAGACCTGCATGTTATGGTTTACTTCTACACACACACACACACACACACACACACACACACACACACACACACACACACACACACACACACACACACACACACACACACACACACGCACACACACACACACACACACACACACACACAAACACAAACACATACACACTTACTTACAGGTGAAGTGGCACAAATATATTACACAGACCTCTCATTACCCAACACTCAACATGCATGACATATGGCACTCAACAGCATGCACTGCAGCCATAGTCAATCCTTGTTACCAACATTATACATCTCTGTGATGCATGAGTTTTGTTAGTAGGTGATGCCCCTTCCCCTGGAACACACTGCACCCATGTACACAGTATTGCTGTGCACCTGTGCAGCACACTGGCATGTACTGTGCACCATACCTCACAGGTGTACACACAATTGCTGAATGTGTATATGTGTGGCAGTTATGTTTGCTCTGTTGCTCACAGCCCCTATGTGTTTATCTGACCCATACCTGGGATGATATGAGGACTGATGTCAATATTTAATGCCTGTCCTTTGATTTGCAGATCTCATCATCAGCAGTGCATGTATGTGCAATAAAATCCAGTTACACTAACAACCTTCAAAGCTTAATGTGGATATGAGGAATGTACACACCCTTGTTGAAATGCTAGCCTCTTCTATGATATGCAGTGGGACCACTATACTGCATTTGTTAACATTACACATACCTGATATGTGACATATGACCTGTACAATCCAAGGCAGTATCAAACAAATGTGTTAGTTGTGCAGATGTTGAATGAGATACATACAATATGTGGTTTGCATAATTGTGCACACCCTTAACACAATGGTTTGTTGAAGCACCTGCTAAGTGAACTACAGCAGTCAATATTCTTGGAAGGGGTATACTAGCATGGCCCATCTTCACTTGCCATTATTTGGTCACTCTGCCCTACAAATGTCCCCCAACTGTGCCAGATTACAAGGTCAGCTCATGTGCATAGCCTATGGAGGTCACTCAGTGGCTTCGCTATTCCTGTAGAGTCAGTGCTATGTCTGGCACAATTGATAACCTTCACTGTGTTCAGATACAGCCATTCTTAGCAAGCTTTAGATGTATACTTCAGTTCACTGTTGTGTTTGAAGCTGACACCCCTCCCCATCCTCAACCTTATTGCAGACGCTTGACAACTATGGGCCACACATGAGTGTTATTTTGCAGTGTTCCAAATTCCAAACACCATGTCTAGCACCCTAGTTCCAGCTAATGAACAGTAAACATAAAGGTGTACACTGGCACAAACAAGCTAAATATTGGGGATGGTGGTCCTGAGGTCGAGTGAGGTGTTGCTTGTGCACCACATGTATCTTTATGAATACTGTCTGTAGATTTGAGCCTTGGTCTCATGACACCATTACACATTGCAACACATGCCTTTGGGAGAATTGATTTTATGCTTATGCTACCTGTACAGATCCCTGGATGATGTATCATGTGGACAACTCTTCCGTCTGATTACCCTAACCCATAGGCCACACTTATGCAGAATCCAGGCAATTGTCAACACAGGTACCTCTCCAACAGTATTTGCTAGATATTCCTGCCATTCCCTCAGTATTGCTGCATGTTTCTGTGCAACCTCCATGACCAGTTTGCAACATGTTTTGTCATCTGTTTTGGATGGGCATCTGTTTATTTTCTACATCAATGTTGTCCCATACTTCATACACACATACATGACTGTCTGCGCTGTTTGCCATGGTATATGCAGTGGTGACATAAGGTTACTTTTCCCACTCCTGAGTGCTACCTTTCAGATATGGGATCAATTTCATGGTTTGTAAGATGTGTGCAAGCCATGGCTGCCTCTGTTGCAGGTGAGTGGGCAAATGTCATGGACATACGTTTTGGACAACCAACCATTACTTGGTGTGACATTGAGGTCCTGTACTTGATGGAAGGTGTGTACTCAAGAAGACTGAATGCTGTCAGTACATCAGAAGCTGGTTCCACAATATGTTATTTGAAGTGTGTGCAGACATATGCTTCCAGTGTTTGTTAAGGTATGTATTCCCCATATTTTTACCCTAACATAGGATTCCATATTGCACATTCAATGTTCATGTTAGGATCACATTGCAGGTTGTAAAACATGTGGAATGGGGTATTGTGGCTTGCTGTTGTTTATATCAGGAACATTTGCCATTGTAATAGTGGTATATACACTTTTGTAGTCACTGTATAAGGGTAATGTTTCAGACATGTCCCTACTGTAGGCCATTTGTCCCACCATTATGTTAATCTCTGTCCATATATCTTGCACTGACAGGTTTTTAGTATACTGCATAACTCTTACATACCCTTCAGATATGCCACCATGGTGACCACTGTGATGCAGTGCAGTTAACACCAACAATAAGTGAACATGTACAGCATGCATTATGAGTAAGTGTGTTAAATGTGTACATGGCAAATAGCATGGCCATAACATGGCCAGTGTATTGGCAAACCTGAACAAAACAACTCCATACTCACCAGCTATAGGCTATATGACTTTCGTTGGTCTCATTGGCATACAGCACACAGACCTGGCATTCCAACAGAGGTGTGCACACTTTGATATCCAGTGTATATGGTGTTGATATAGCTGTTAGTGGTAGGCATGGACAGTGGGTCATAACACAGTTGTACACTTCTCTGATTACTACATGATAAGCATGCCTACTGTAGTACCCATATCAGTGTCATGGCAATGCAACAATCAGTAGCAGTACACATTTTATTTTGTTGTATGCAGTGACAGTAATATTACACACATGTGCAACATGCACATCCTATTTTCTGGAGTGCTTGTGACCCATGTTATTACTTCTGTGCCTTTCAGCTGAACATACACATACACACACATGTTCAGGGGATACCTGGTATACATTTGTGTTCTATGTCATTATGGCACACTGTATATACAGTCTTGCAGCTCAATCATATGTCTCAACCTGTTATATCTGGACTTCTGGTCATTGGTCCACATCACTGGGTGACAAAACAGGGAAGTCAATTTTGATAAAGTATTAATATAGCTGCCATAACACAGGTATATGTGTAAGTGACTACAGATATCAGTCACAATTGTGAACATTGCCCAGAAGAACACTGTACAGTTGAATGTTATTAATTCAATATATCACATGCAGTTTAACTCACACATCTGCAGCAGTGCTTTACTACGCTCATGCCCTATATAGGTATCTTAGATTTACAATACAAGCATGTATAATACTCATACTCACAGGAAACATATGGATATTGCCAACATCACATTAACTGGCCTAGCAGTGGCACAGACATGACTGTTTGACAGACACTCTAGTGGTTGCCATATGTGAGCTGTGTTTTCCCAGAGAGTGTCAGGCTCCACAGCTGTGACCCAACCTATCCACTACTTAGAGCATCACATGTGGACAAAGCCTAACATTAGAGGGGGATATATAGGGACAGATCGTAGATATGCCTATTACAAACCTATGAAGTTTGTAGCATGATAACATTTTGCATTACCATGACTGTTCTGAAGGTGGTGGGGTCTGAAACTCATGTGTCTGTCATTACTTCATTACTTTCATCTCCAGCTAATTGCCAGACTAATATAGATGTTTGGAGGAACAGAACAAACAATATGATGGATAAATCATGACATTCTGTGAAGATCTGCACAGTTGATAATTATGGCCTACGGCAGACAGAGCCACATGCTATGTCTATAGCATTTGCTCAGCAGGGCATCATTTCAGCAAGTACTGATGCACATATACATCTTTCATAATCATCTATCCCATTATTACAAACCAAGTACTACATTCAATTACATGCTTTCATGTTTCAAATACCTGGTTTATCTTCAGGTTCCTTCTGTGTACAGATTGCCTTCTTGTTTCTTATTTTTTTATTTTTAGGTTTTGTTTATGTGGTTTCTAATTTTTTTTGATGTCTCTCTCTCTCTCTCTCTCTCTCTCTGTCTCCACTACTGAGATCGAGCTTGTTTGAATAGGTTGAGGCATGGCTTTTGTAGGTGATGCTCATGTTCAGGTGATGGCCTCTGCACCAGTTGCTGTTTCCCACTTGCAAATTGCATACAGACAGCTGTGTAGTTCTTCCAATAGTCAGTGTCATAGCAACCCACTAGTATAAATAACTACATCATGTCAGCGTTGTCCCATTACCTTGCCTGTATGGAAGACATCCTTCATGTGCGAGGGCAGCAGTGTTACAGACAGCAGGTAGGAATACCACTTACAACAAGACCTGTGGACACAGGCCAACTACATGTTTGTATAAGGTTCCATACCTAGGTACAGTGTGTGAGTATTGCTGTTATATGCATTGAATACTGCTAGTTTTACAGGGTTTGTGTGTACATGCTAGTTTTACATGGAATGCAGTCTGTCTGCATAGCTGTCAACTGTGGGCCTGTCCACATGATGGTCAGAGGATTGGCTGTTATGTCTTGTCTGTTCCCCACACAGGTCTTGTCCTTGACATATCAGTGGCATTCTCTGAAGGAAACATATGGAAGCATGTCTAGCATTTAGAATTGTCCATAGAGGACTACGCATACTGAAAATGCCTACATTTGGATCCACATACCCTGAATTATTGTCAAAATGGCAAAAAATTAATTTGGAAACCAGCTTTAAATATATTGAACTTTTAATAGAGCAATATACTGCCATAGAATCAGAGCTGAAAAGCGAAGCAGATACATTAAATCAACTTTTGGTTAAATCCCTTAATAGCACACAGACAGAAGGGTTTTTTAGTGAATTATCGACTACATCATCTATACATGATAATAGACTACTCTTAGCTAAAAAAAGGAAATTAGAAAGGGATTGTCTAGATTTCGCCAAGGGGAACGTCTTCTCCTGGCCGAAGGAGTCCATCAGGACCAGAAATGCTGAAACTCCCTCTCACTTTGAGAAAGCAGTAACACAGTACGACCGAGTTACTGTTCCTACCACTACTACCGGTTCTACTACATCATTTCCAGCTATTAGCGAGCGAAATGAGAAAGAGGTAGTGGTGGAGATACATGTTGAGCCTGTTGCTTCATTTAAGGACAATCCTGAGCCTGTCGCTTCATTTAAGGATAATTCTCAACCGGTCGTTCGACCCAAACCGACGCTAACAATGACAGCAATAGATACCATAGAGGAACTACATGAAGAGCTCCATTTTCCCCTTTCATTCAAACCTATGAACAGACAAGAATGGTGTCCGTATTACAAGGGGGCGCAAGAGGAAGACGTCCAAGGAGCCATATGAATTCCAGAAGAAAATTCTGAAGCCAACACAAAGGACTTAATAGTGAACTTATCGAAACATACTTTAACATCAATGGAGGTAACTGTTTTAAATAAAGGATTATCATTTATTCCTTCCCAGTCAGTTGATGTAACTAATATTATAATTGACCTTGAGTGCTTTACTAGGAATGTAGCATTAGGCTTACTATACAATAATGATGATCAAGATTTAATGAATAACAATGTCGGTGTATTTTCTAAACCATCAACTTTTATACCTCCACTACA
>NC_056739.1:239723614-239793614 GCF_019279795.1 Protopterus annectens
CCCTTTCCTTCACTGTAGCGTGATCTCAGAGTTGGTATATTTAAGTAGCGGGGGGGTGGAGGGGGTGCAGGGGGTTTGTCCCCCTGCCTACACTTGTTAGTTTTCTTTTTTTCTTGTAGGGACATTTTTATTTAATTTCAATTGTTTAAGAGTTTTATGCATAAAGTTCGATCTTTATGCATCCGAACTTTTTAACATTCGAGATTATAATATAGTCCCATATCCTAGACCTGGTCATTACCAACGTGGGAAATCAATGCTCCACACCTATGGTCACCCCCCTCATTGGTCAGGTCTGACCATAAGCTAATCACCCTTAACATCCACATCCCACCCCCCCAGTAAGGAAACCTCCATAAAAAACTTCTCCAAAGCCAACTTCATGCTACTCAAGTCAAAAGTGACAAACTTCATGACACCCATGCAGATGGGAACTGAAAGTTCGACTGCTGAATCCTACACTAAGGCACTGTACGAGCACATCCACTCATGCATGAATCATGCCATCCCAAATAGAACCAAGATGCTCTCCTCCAAAAAAAGGAAGCCAATCTGGTGGTCCCCTGCCATAAACAAACTTTACAGCAAAAGGAAGAAACTGTTGCAGAAAAGAGGAAAATCCCAGCATGCATAAAACTTCCTTACCAGCCTCAGTAAGAAGCTGAGATCCTTCATAAAATCCTCTAAAGTTAGTTACGAAAACAAAATTGCCAAAGATTCCAAAGACAACCACAAGGCATTCTATAACTATGTCAAGAGTCTAAACAGAAATGCTCAGATCTGTTCTGAGCTACAACAGAGTGGCATTAAATATACTGATCCCAAGGATATTGCTAATATCCTGGCAGATCGATTCAGTGCCAACTTTATCCCCCCTCACCCCCTAAATGGCCCATCTCAATACCAGAAGATTGCCAAATTCCAGTAATAATGACCACAGAGGTAAAAAACGTACTCTCCAAAGCTAAGAATATAGCATCCATGGGACCAGATGACATCCCGGGCTGTGTACTACATGAACTACAAAATGAACTGGCACCTCACCTAAGTGTCATGTTTAATCATAGCCTCATCTCAGGCTTCATGCCCACTGAGTGGTGCACAGCTACAGTTATCCCACTCCACAAGGGGTGATCCAACTTGGATCCCGGGAACTACCTCCCCATCAATCTGACGAGCCTGATCTGCAAGGCCATGAAACATATTATCATGGAACTTATAAACAAAGATATTGGCAAGCTTCAAACACAGGACCCCACCCAGTTTGGGCTTGTGAAGGGCCAATCTTGTCTCCTGAACCTGACTGACTTCTTCGAATCAGTCTGCAAAACTGTGGATGAGGGTTAGGTAGTCCACACAGCCTATCTGGACCTCGCCAAGGCCTTTGACACCATCCCCCACTCTAGAATCATAGCTAAACTTACTAAGCTGGGCATTAATCCCTACATCACACGATGGGTTGCCAACTAGCTTACTGACAGCACCCACACTATAAAAGTAGCTGACTCCAAATACAGCTCCAGACAAGTGACAAGTGGAGTACCTCAGGATTCAGTCAGGGGACCACTCTTGTTTGGCATCTACTTATCTGAAGTACAGGCCAACACTAGGGGACTCTGTCTAACAAAGTTTGCAGATGACTGCAAACTGGGAGGCATTATTGAATCCCCAAATTATGTGGATACTCTACAAAAGGGCCTTAGAGAAACAGATGCTTGGTGCCAGAGCCATGGGCTCAAGCTCAATGCCAAGAAATGTATAGTTATCCCCTTTGGGAAAAAAATGTACCCGTGAATTACCACATAGGTGGCAGTACACTAAACACTGAAAGTGTGATAAGAGACTTAGGACACAGATGGACAGTGGTCTCACTTTCGATAACCACATCACCACAACAGTCAGCAAATCCTTCTATGTGGCACACCTCATCACTAAGGGCTTTCCATCCAGAAAAAAGGACTTCATTGTCCCACTGCACTCATCCCTCATTAGACCCATTATAGAACACAATGCCCTGTTTGATATGTACCTCTCAAGACATCTGCATTTACTGGAAAGGCCGCAGAAATACCTCACTAAAAGAATCACAAACCTAAAGCAGATGCCCTATGCTGACCACCTTAAAAAACTCCAGCTATACTCTGTCATATCGTCTACTCAGAGGCATTCTCTGCTTAACATACAATGCCATGTCAAACCCAGAGCTGTTGGACATGCTGCACTTAAAGAAATCTCAGTCCCTCAGAGCCACACGTTCCAGGGATCTAAACCTTGTCATCACAATAAACAAAACATACTGGAGGGATAGGTTCCTGACCCAGAGACTCCCCAGACTCTGGAATAGACTGCCCATACATGTCAAGCAGAGCACCTCTTTGGCCCTCTTCAAAAGGAACCTTGATGACTGGATGGGAGAAAGGGAATTCACCTTGGGGATCACTTCAGTCACCCTGCTAGACAAGGGTCCAGTGAAGTAAAAAGTGTGGGAAGAAATAGCCAGGGAATTGTTATGGCTAGGTTTGCTTAGGCCCTAGGGCCGATAGCCTACTACCAAGCTATGAACCTATATATATATATATATATATATATATATATATATATATACACACACACACACACACACACACACACACACACACACACACACACACACACACACACACACACACACACACACACACAATCACATATATATATATATATATATATATATATATATATAAATATATATATATATATATATATATATATATATATATATATATATATATACACACACATGCATATATATATATATATATATATATATATAGTCACATGTTGCAGGGTTCAGAATTCTCTGAATGTCAGTCACATATAAGTCATCAACAATAGTTTAGCATCCTGACACATTTAGTTAAAGTCCCACTTGGGAGTCCATCAAAAGATAGATCCATTGTTAAACCCAACAGTGCTTTATATTCTTACACCATCAACCAATAAATGGCTAAATAATAATTGGTCCACAGGAAAATACTGGGCTATCAGTCAGCAGAATATTACATGCCTAGCCAATAATCAGTGGTCAGACTCAAACCCTATACTTATTACCTTAACCATTATGCCAATCCCCCATTTTAAAAACTTTGAACTATTAAAGATAAAATAAAATAGGTTTTCTTGTAGTTGTTAACATTCTTTCCAGAATAATGGAAAAACAGGAACAATAGATTTATAGCTGCTTGCTTGAGCTCTTCCCTTGCAGAAAGTTTTAATAATGCTTATTGATTACCCACCAAAATAATTAAAGCTATTATCTCAGCTACTAGGAAGCATAGTTCCTTTAGTGATTATCTGGTACAAGAGGTTACACCCTAGAAGCATAAAAGCATTCCACTGCATAGCAGTTATACATTTACTTTTAAAATAAATATATAAAGCTACAGGTTTAATTAGTATTTCTGGTGTATAAATCTAGATTTTAGGCAATCCTGAATTAATTATAAATAATAATAATAAAATAAGTGGAGCTAATGGCAAAACTTCCAGCATATTCCTCAGAAATAGTCCAGAAAGTAAATGATAGTTATACTTTTCCTACTTTTGAACACTTCCAAGTAAACTTTCAATGTGATGTCACGATCAAGGGCATCATTTTCAAGCTTGACATGCTGAATGGTATTCTTCCTTAAAAACATGATTTCTACAGAGTTACCCTTGTATTCTAATCTGTAAGATGGCACATAGGAAAGCCACATGAAAATAAACATCAGAAACTTTCCACATTATATTTCTTATTGCTAACACCCATAACATTTATTATAGACTCTGTACAAGAGCATGTAGATAAGTTCTATGCAGACAGGTTGAATAATTATGTGGAATAACAATCAAAGTCAACTTAAAGTTATTCCCAGATAATAGCAGCATAATACAAAATCCATTTATTTGGTTTATTGAAAAGAAAAAACACACCATTATAACCAGCAAGCAGTTGGTACATGACAAATGATAAATCAAAAACTCTCTGTGTTAAATGCCACAAAGCTACTGTGTTAAAAAGTTAAGCAATTCTATCCAATATAAAATTGACTTCTAAAGATTTGGATGGGTTACTTTGCCAGGAAGTACTCCTTCCATATGTTTATAATGATCCACAGGTACAGAAATTGTATTCCAGTTCCATTATGTTTTATTAATACCACAACCAGCTTAAATTAAAATAATAAAAAAACAACAGTGGCAAGCTAACCAAGTTTATTACAAAAAATGCCATCACTCTAGTGCTTTGGCTCAAAAAAGGTTTCATGGAGTAAAAACACCATTAAAAGTCCAACCTTAAATAGCACCAACAATTTTCCACCTATAACTACAAATCATTCAGTTAAACAATTAAATCACAGACTTCCAGTTGCATTCTACATTATCTCCAGCAGGGGTCAGGTTTGCATACTTTAAAATAAATGCAAGCTCCTTGTATAACAAATTTTTCTTTATATCTAAGCAACCATTCTGTACATTCACTTTTTCTAAAATTGTACCTCTGAGCCCTGCTGGATCACTCTCATGATACAATTTAAAATGCATAGCAAGAGGGCTTTCTGTCTTAACATTCTTAATATCTCTAATATGTTCTTGTAATCTAGATTTTAAAGCCCTCTTGCTTTCTCCTATAGAAAACAAACAGGCTGCAATGGTGCAGTGATTAGCGTTGTCTTCTCACAGCAAGAGGTTCTCCCATTCAATTCTCAGCTGGAGCGCCTTCTGTGTGGAGTCTGCACATCCTCCACATGGTCATGTGATGTTTAAAGACATGCAGGTAGGTGCGTGCATGAATGGGTGTGCCTTCTTTGAAGGTTAGGCTTCGGGCTGGCAACTCGGCACCATAAAAAATCCACTGCCAGTCATTAGCAGACCAGAGTTCTGCTGTGGCAACCCTTAATCAGGAAAAGCCAAAAGATTCTCTTCTCTACAAGGACACATCAATACATAAATATCACCTTCCGTGTAACAACAATATATATTTGTAGAAGTAAAAGAAATGCCATTAATCTTATCAACTAATACAATTTACAACTAATACAATGATGCAAGGAAAAGTACCATCCCGAGTGGACTGGCCAACCCAGTTACCCATAGGTTGTACAAATCTACTGTGCTCTGCTATATCTTTGATGCTACAATCCTTTTTGTAAGAAAATACAGGAGCATTATCTACAGTGTCTACTAATACTTAAGTAAAAATTCCCAATAATAATTAATAACATTCTTAACTTGTTCACTCAAGATGTTATACGTTGTTACAAAAAAATGTATTCTCCTGGGAATCCTGCCCATAATATTTGTTCCCACAACTAAATTTCTGAAAATCAAGATCTCTGCTACAGTTCCCATTAATAAATCTAGTTAAAGCTTCTTGTATCATATCCCCTATTAACAAACATAATTGCAATTTTATCCAGTTTCTGTTGTAAAATATCTTGATCGTTACTCAACCTAAAAATACGTAAAAACTCACCAAAGGGGAGTTCCTTAATAGCAGTTAATGGATGGCAACTATTAGCCTTTAAAAATGGTTCACATTGTCACATTTTCTATTCACTGCTGTCCATATCTTTCCATTTGTCATTTCTTCTAACAAATATCCAAAAACACTACATTTTTTTCCATATTGTAAACCATCCAATTTTGTACCAAATCTATTGTTGTGTAAATCCTTAATAAAATATATAACTAGATCCATACTTCCCTTACACACAAAGATTTTTATAATTTCTATTATGTTTTATGTTTAGGCTTGTCAGTAATGATGTGTAAAACAGCAGCACTGCTTTATATCATGTTAATAGCAGGCAGTTAACTCTTAGTTTATGCTAATGAAACAAGATAGAACAATGTCTGCGAAACACTCTATGTGCACAATGTGCTAAGCAAACATATTGATGCAATACGATCATGTCACATTTACCATGGAGTATGAGACCTGTATGCTTGTGCCTGCATCATGTCATAAATGGCACCATGGAGCTGTATTGTTTTGATATACTTGTTTCACAAAGATATTGGCAAACATTGGTATAACATATTGGTCCTGAACTGGACCTATTGAATAATTATGGCTGCCTCAGCATGTGGTAGAAGCAGGGCTCCTGCACATTGTGCCAGGGAGAGAAGAATTTTCCTGTTTTTCCTGCACAGCTTACCGAGACATTATAATCACCCTTTGAAAAAAGGTAGTAGCCTTGCTTAGGCAGTGTTACGTGATATGATAACATTAGCATCACTTGTTCTATGGATCAGAGCATTCATCCTTCCCATTGGAGATACAAGCAGCTGTAGTACTGTTCCTGCGACATGGTAATGTTCACATTGCCTGCCCCACTACTGATGCCTTATGTGGTCCTTTCCTAAGCATGTAGGCACAATCCTCATCTGCTAGATTCCGTTATCCTACCAGCACTTCACCCAAGAATATTCTGTGATATTAGTGGTACGTAGGTGTGTATTGCTTACGAATCCCAGTCATACTGCAGTTTTTCTGCTGTATTCAACACTGACAGGAAACTGTGAGCTTAAGATATGTATGTTGATTGTATAAGCTGTTGTCAATTACTCTGCATAATAATATGTTTATCATGAAGATAATTTAAAAAAATAGCAAGCAAGTTCTAATGGCAGCAATGAGTGACTGAGTTATAACTTCCAACCTGTGAAATAAAAGATGTACTTCTTTTCAGAACTATTTTTTAAACATACTAGTAGTTTTTTATTTCATTTTTGATGCATTTATGTTGAAGCATAATTGAGAAACTACATTTTAGTGAGGAAAAATGATAACCGAAGCAGTATGCAATGCATGTTTAATACCATCTTATTGAAATTGTTATGACAGGCTTGTCATAGTGTAACTCACATAATGACATACCACAAAAATAACACATAAAAGCATTAACTTGACATCTGGTTGTAGGTTTCTGATAATCATTTTAATCTTTCACAGTCTGAAAGGTTGTAATTGAAATGCATGAAAAAATCTATGTTGATCCTGTGTGTATGTGTTTATGGGGGGTGGTAGACTCAGAAGTTTCCTTTTTTTTAAAGAAATAACATACTGATGTCTGTATTATAAACATCCCCTTTTTGTACAGTCTGAGTCACCCCTGCGAAAATATACTAGGGATTAAATAAATGTGTAATTTACATTTCTTAATCTGATTCTTTCACACTTTACATCTGAAGTCAAAAATAATGCTCCCTTCCATGTTTTATGAGGACTTGTTGCTTTTATGATGTCATGGAGTTTTAATTATCTGAATATATCGCCCCATGTACAAGCGGCAATGAATCTCAAAAGCATTTTTTCCCTTTATTTATCTGTTTATTCTTGACAGTGTTATGAGTGTCAAAGCTGAGAGCTAAACTGAGGTGTTTTTTGACATTCTGGCATTTGAATGTATCTCCTATGTTACTATTAATTACTTTCCTAGTAAAATAATGCATATTGAAATTTCAACTAGCAGTGTTTAATGTAAGTCAACATTTCAGTGGTAGGCGGAAGTAACTCATGAAGGTATTTTGCTCACACTACATTGTAATACATTTCTAGTCTGCTGTATTACTGCTTTGTCTCAATCATTTTCACTACAAGAATGTGTGCATAACACAGACAAATAAAAAGTAAGGTAGCATGTTTAGAAAAATGTCCTTCCTGGAAAAGCCATAATCGATCATCTTCCTTTTTCACACTGTAACAATTCCAGAGGTCTGTCTGAATGTTCTCTTCCTTTTTTGGCAAATGGTGTAGATGTATATGTATATTTATGCATGCGTATACAGGTGTAGGACACTAGATTAACTATGCACCTAGAGTGACGTCTAGATGATCGACATAAAAATGTAAAAATAACAAAGGTCAACATATTCTGCATATGATCTGAGAATTACCCAAGACCAGACTAAGCCAAACATAAGATTTCTTTTGCAGGGGGTAAACCCCCCTGCACCTTCATGTGGGAGGATGCACACTCAACACCCCCTACTAAGTGCATATACTAACTCCAAGATCACAAAATCCCCAGGGAAAGAGATTATTCTCATACCTGAGAACTGTTAATCTTTCACACCTGTTGGCTATCAGTTTGTATCAGTATAGCAACAAAGCAGATCTTGTGCCCTACACTGTGTGTGTGTGTGTGTGTGTGTGTGTGTGTGTGTGTGTGTGCGTGCGTGCGTGTGTGTGTGTGTGTGTGTGTGTGTGTGTGTGTGTGTGTGTGTATGTATATATATATATATATATATATATGTGTGTGTGTGTTTGTGTGTGTGTGTGTGTGTGTGTGTGTGTGTGTGTGTGTGTGTGTGTGTGTGTGTGTGCATGTGCGTGTGTGTGATATATATATATATATGGGTACCTATCAGTTCACCGACAGGTCAAAACATCGACACTCACATGTTCGACTCCACATCATCGAAATTTCATAACATCAACGTTTCAGGTAAGCGAACTTCCCCCTCACAGGACCCATGGTAGCACTCGTTTCACTATTAAGAAGGTAAGGACAACGCTGTCAGGGTAAATTTTGAATAATGACGTAAACCCTACGCGTTATAACAGAGAAATGAGTGCTACCATGAGTCCTGTGAGGGGGAAGATCGCTTACCTGAAACGTCGATGTTATGAAGTGTCGATGATGTGGAGTCGAACATGTGAGTGTCGATGTTTTGACCTGTCGGTGAACTGATAGGTACCCATACATACATACATATATATATATATATATATATATATATATATATGTGTGTGTGTGTGTGTGTGTGTGTGTGTGTGCGTGTGTGTATATATTGCACATGTGTTACACAACAATCTCAGCACATGCAGAATTTCAAATAAAAATAATAAAACATTGTTTGTTTGAAGAGGGTAACCCCCAGTACCCTCACGCCCCCTGCTAATTTTATATATATATATATATATATATATATATATATATATATATATCTTATCTGTAAGATCACACAATGTCAGGGAAATGGCATATTTCTCAACCCAGAGAACTGCATAATCTTGCATGGGTCTACTTAAAAATACTGACACGCCAAAATACCGATGACGAGAACACTGAGACCGGAAGATCGACTACTGAGATGACCGACAGTTTAAAAGCATGAAACTTCACATGCCTGACAAACCACAATCCCGACAATCAACAAAACGAATACCTTTTCCGAAAAACACATACACAACACAAGCACACCAAAAATCTTGCAAACCTACACTAAATCTTACATACACAACTATCTATGCACTAACCTTAACCAAAACCCTAACCCTAAGGTCTGTCAATATTGCTCACTCACCTAACCCGCACCCTAACCCTAACTCACTTAACCCACCCCTAACCCTAAAGTCTGTCACAATTGTACACTTACCTTACCCACACCCTAACCCTAACTCACTTAAACCAGCCCTAACCCTAAAGACTGTCACAATTGCACACTTATACCCACACCCTAACCCTAACTCACTTAACCCACCTCTAACCCTAAAGTCTGTCGCTATCACACACTTACCTTAACATGTCAATGTTCTTAGCGTCGTGCTTTTAAACTGTCGGTCATCTCAGTTGTCGATCTTATGGTCTCAGTGTTTTCGTCGTCTGTGTTTTGACATGTCAGTGTTTTCAAGTAGACCCTCTTGCATACCTCTTGACCTTCTGTATACTCAAGGAAATGTTGTTGACTAAACAGACATTGACCAAAGGGGGGGGGGTTATTATTTAGGAATACGGCTATAAAACAATTAGTAGGTATTGTTGTTGACTCACATCATGATTCTCAGCTTGGGTGCCTTCTGTTTGAAGCCTGCATCTCCTTCTTGTGTTCAAGTGGGTTTTCTCTGGGAGCTTCTGTTTCCTCATACATTCCAAAGATATATAGTATAGGTGTGTGTGTGTGTATGTGTGTGTGTGTGTGTGTGTGTGTGTGTGTGTGTGTGTGTGTGTGTGTGTGTGTGTGTGTGTGTGTGTGTGTGTGTGTGTGTGTGTGTGTGTGTGTGTGGTAGTGTGTGTGTGTGTGTGTGTGTGTGTGTGTGTGTGCACGCACACACACAAGGCTAACAACCTTGTCCCATAAACAGAATGAGTTTGTTACAGAAAACAGTAATAAGGGGCAATGCCCCCATGTTCTAGTCAGTAGCATACAGACACCATATGCTAATATCAAAACACCAAATTAAAATGGCATCAAAATAACGTATAGAGAACTCTGACCAGGTATGTTAAAATAGATTGCCATGTTTTGCTGTTCTTATAAATTCATTAGTCAGAGGAAGATTATTTCTGCTCCACAGCGTCAATATCTAAATGATTCACCAGTATGTGTCTTGCTATTATAGTGCTAGAAATTATTTTTTCCATGAATATTTAAAATTTAGGGATTGATCCTATAAGTTACTAGTAAAAACTGATAATTACATTAACAAGCATCTGGGAAAAGATGCATGATAAACTAAGTTCCTGAAGTTAAGGCTTTTCAGAATGGCTTTACAAAGCTGCCATTGTAATCCTTACAATGTAAACCAATAAGTTGAAGTAGGTGCATTGACTTGCAAGGAGATTGGCACGTGATCATTCATCCTGAAGCACCAGGCTATAACAGACTTGGTTACTGTCTTGTAATTTGGTACTGGATCATATGTAGATACTAGGAAAAGAGTCCAAAGGACCATTAAGAAGAAAAGCCCAGATTCCAAATGCCACAAAGAACACTCTGTATGAGTGACTTGTTCAATGTCACAGGCAGTATCGCATGAAAAGCTCATAGCTGATATAATGTAATAAATAGATTAAGCTATACTCATGTTACAGAAAAGAAAATAAATTAAAATTATTCTTGAGAAATGGAAAAGGAAGGAACAAAGGAAGCATTCCTTTATTATTATATTACCACATAATAGGGGGAATTCAGTAAAGCCAACATGATTTTTTTTCCATGTACGCATAGCGATGCAAACATTTTTAGATTCAGTAAACATAGCTTATTGGTGTGCAAGCACAAGCAAGTAGAGAAAGTTCTATGCAATACAAATTTCCACTTAAGCAGGTGAATCTTATGCAAATTAGCCAGGTGGATTGATCCAACAAGCTGAAAGCCATCTGTGTAGACTCTGTGTCCATGTTCGTGTTTTTCGCGTAAAGACATTTCCTCATACAGGAGTCTGCATGGAAAGAAGAGGATGTAAAAGTCCACAAATATGGACATAAATTCCCTGAAAAGGTTAGATTACATACATTAATGTGCAAAACATACATTGTGGACGCATGAAAAAAGGAAGGGAATATGTAAAATTAATCAATTTTTTTAATATTAATTTCCACATTTGCACTATGTGCTGCATTGCACAAGCATCCTTAACAGAAAAAAATTGTAAAATAATTATAATGTAGTTTAGATAAATGTACTGGAGCACCTTCTGTGTGGAGTCTGCATGTCCTCCCTGCAGTCTAGTGACATTTAAGGACATGCAGGTAGGTGCGTGCATGAATGGGTGTGCCTCCTTTGAAGGTTGGGTGTCATGATGGCAACTTGACACCGTAAAAATCCACTGCCAATCATTAGCGGACCGATGTTCTTCTGTGGTGACCCCTAACCGTGAAGAGCCGAAAGATATTAGTTTTACTGTAGGTCCTTGTGTTGCGTCAGTGCAATGGTGCATTCGTTCTGTTACCCAGCTTACACAGATATAAACCATGTAGTTTCCAGGCTGTCAGCACAAATATGTATGCAAATGAGGTGCATTTCTTGAATTGCTAAAAGGAGCAACTGTGCCCACATATCCTTTTCATGTAGACTCCTACATGGTGTTTATACTCCCACTTGATGTGGATGACATCAGGGGTGTGTGTCATGCTTCTTTTAGGATAGTTCATGCTCAGTGCACTTGTTTGCACAGCATGATCCTTAGTTTAGCGTGTTCGCATGAACAGACCACTCAAGGCACAGTGATGACATAGGCAGCTATCAATTAAAACCAGATATACTAAATTAATAATATATACTTTTGTATAAGATATAGTGAAATATACTGCTCACAGCACTGCATCACAAAAAAAAAAAAAATAAAGTAGGGACTTTAAATCATGTCAATTCATTCCTAAGCAGCTGAAATGCATCAGAATTAGCCAATCCCACATGGTGGACCTACACCACAACTGTATAAAGTATGGTATGCATACACCCTACATTCTGATTTTCCCTCAGTGCTCTGAACCATTGAAGTAGAGACTTAGAATATTTAACTGTGATAATGTTAGGGGGTGCGACAGCTATTGTACATTTGTATGTGCTAGAGGCTGAATTCACTGCTGCTGCTGCTGCTGACAGTAGGCCTAGGCCAAGAAGGAGGAGAGTGTTCAGGCCCAGGTAACCTTCCAGGAGCTACATGAGCAGGAGATTGTAGAGCACTACAGGGTGGACAAGGACATACTACAAGAACTCACCAAGCTTTGCCACCCTCAACTCAGAGCCAGAGCCAACAGAGGGGAACCCATCCCAGTGGAAACAAAGGTAGGTGTAGCCCTTAGAATACTACCTACAGGTACTTTTCAAAGACCAACTGGGGATATGATGGGGGTGTCATAGGCATCTGCATCCAGGATACTCCACCAATTTATGGATGCTATGCTCCCAGATGCCAGGTAGCACATATCTTTTCCCCTTGCCCCTGAGGTGAGGGCCAGAAAAATGTAACACGTCTACCATGTAGCACACTACCCTGAAGTACTGGGTGCCATAGATTGCACTCATGTACACATCAAGGCACCACCTGGTAAACAGGGTAGAATCTACATTAACCGCAAGGGATACCATTCCATCAACTGCCAAGTTGTGTGAAGTGCCCAAGAGATTATCATGAAAGTGTGTGCTGGCAACCCTGGCAGTTATCACAACTCCTATATCTGGCACACGTCACAGCCATACCGGATGTTTGCTAGGGGTGACACCCCACAGGGCCATTTACTGGGGGATGCTGGCTATGCCCTGGAGCTATGGATGATGACACTCATCAGAAGTGCAAACACACTCATGGAATGACACTGTAATGAGGAAGACACAAAACCAGGGTCTTCATGGAGCATGCATTTGGGCTTCACAAGTCATGGTTCCAGTGGCTCAATATATTTGTTGGAGCCTTGCAGTATACTCCAGCCACATGAGCACAGATATTCACAGTATGTGATATGCTACACAGTCTGATCATGTGGAAAAAGCTGCAGCAGGATCAGCAAAGGGAAGGGATACACAGTCCCTGAACAGTGCCTAGGTCACCACAATGAGAGTCACAGGAGGACTCGGAGGATGTCCCTGTAGGCAGACATAGGTGTGCTCAGTACTCCCCGACTTTGGCTAAGAGACAATGCATAGCACATTCACTGACAACCTAGGGACCTAGAGACTAACACTTTACTCATACTCACATACAGATATTAAAACTGATGCCAGCCAAATAACACATCCTGTACCTATCCATGTATTGGCTGTGCACTGCTTGCATCAGACAGAGTCAGCCCTAAACTACAGTTGTGTCAACTGCTGCACTTGCAAGGTAAGTCCATAACCTACACATTATATAGTGAATTGTTATGTTATGTCATTTTACCTATGGACCAGGTATATTATGAGGCAACACTACTGGGCTATTTGGACAGAAATTACATCCACATGGGACTACAGACACCCATTTCACTAACATGTCACCATTTGTATTCGGTAGGCCTCATGCATGGAATATTCATGCAGTCCTGCTGCAATAGTTTACTGATACATCATTCAAGGGACATGTTAGAAAGTGAGGTTAAATGATAGTCAGACTAGTGTGTGTCCTAGCAGAACATGGGCCTTTGTACCACCACCCCTCAAAACAAAGATGTCCTCTTGTAACTACCATAACACTAAATCATCTATGCAGTATGAGTATTTCACACAGACAGTATGCCACACAGCATCAGGACAGTAATGTGCAATATGAAACCCACTCAGCATAAGGACAGTAATGTATATATAATATGAATGCCACGCAGCATCAGGACAGTAATGTACAATCTGAATGCCACACAGCATCAGGACAGTAATGAACAATATGAATGCCACAAATCATCAGGACAGTAATGGACAATATGAATGCCACACAGCATCAGGACAGTAATGGACAATATGAATGCCATACAACATCAGGACAGTAATGGACAATATGAATGCTACAAAGCTTCAGGACAGTAATATACAATATGAGTGCCACACAGCATCAGGACAGTAATGTACAGTATGAATGCCACACAGCAACAGGACAGTAATGTACAATATGAAGGAGCTAGGGCAGGTAGCTTGCATGATGGTGGTTAGGGTTCTAATCCTGAGATATCTTGACATTGTGCATGTGAAATGGTATTAATTTTTACAGACTGGGACTCTGTGTGTGCTATACTAGTATTAACCTATTTCCCATATTAATTACACATTAGTGTCTGCCCCACATATCTTAGACCTATTTAAAATGTCTTAGGGAAATATTGGATAAGTTGTTATCAGAATTGTAAAGGTTGGGACTTGAACCATATCTCAGCATGTTGAAAATGTATCTAGTACCACCTGCAATATGATGTAGTTAACAATATAATAACAGCTATGAAAGAAAATTGTGTTGTGATGTAATTTATATAGATTTGACAGGGCCATATGCAAAACACTGATCAATAAATTAGAACAACTAGGTAATGATCCACTCTTGCATAGCTTACATATAGGATATGGCAAGTATCATACAGCAATTGGACAACTGAAATTCTTGTTTTCACTCAGGGTGTCCCACAGGCCCAAACTTGTTTAGGTTTGTCTTTAGACCTGTGTTTTTCATCTGAGTTGTTCAAAAGTCTGTAGGCAAATGACTTGAAATTGGGTATTCTGATTACGTGTGTTACAACTAGGGCATGTCTGTAAAATGACTTGACTAAATTGACCATTTGGGCACAAGAGCATATTATACTTTTAAATATATCAAAATTAAGCATATGAAATTTGGAAGACAAAAAACTGAAAGGTGAATAATGAATACAGCACACACTGATTGGAAACTGTCGATTCATGTATGGATCTGAGTATACAGGTAGTTCCAGCTTAGAGTTTTCCTAATCATATCATAATCCCAGCCTGAAGTACAGCTAGGTGTGGGCTGGAATAAGTTTATGGAACAGTAAATCTCTGCTGTAAGCAGTGTTTCTCCTATTTGCAGGCTGCTTAGCAAAGCTCAAACAATACTAAAAATGCCACTGTGCATGCCCATGCGTTTAGTTAAGCAGGGCACAAATCCATTGCTCCTCGCACAATTTTGTTTAAAATGAAAAAAAAAAAAGAAACATAAATGGGTGAGCTCAAATTCTCGAAAGTGCATTTTATCAAAAATGTACTTTTGCCAGAAAGTAAGCAAGCAGTTGTTTGCATGTAGGTTTAGTTGTACATAAACATGTGGTGTAGATTGTACAACTAAACAAACTGTTGCTTAGATTGTGGTACTGTGGGGATAAGGGAATATTCCCTTTTTCCTACTGTAGCGCAATCTCAGAGTGAGAATATTAAAGGAGGGGTGGTGTGGGGGTGCAGGGGGCTTGCCCCCCTATATAAATGTGAGTAGTCTTTTATTTTTTAATATTTTTGGTTTTCTTCCCCGAAAGTGCATTTTTGATAAATGCACTGTTATGAAACTATGTTCGGTTGTTTATGTGTTTATGTTTCAGTGAAACATGTGTTCAATGGAGAATCCTAGATTAATATATATATATATATATATATATATATATATATATATAGATTGTGTGTGTGTGTGTGTGTGTGTGTGTGTGTGTGTGTGTGTAATATATATATATATGTATATATGTATGTATGTATATACACATATATATATATATATATATATATATGTGTATATATATATATATATATATATATATATATATATATATATATATATATGTGTGTGTGTGTGTTTGTATCTTGTATTGCCCTACATACCCACATCATGGAGAGTAAATCTACACAATGACAGTTATGTTAGACAAAGGACCAAAAGGTAGGTGTCAACTTTAGATAATGCACTTACAAAAATGTGGAAGTGCATAGAATAAAATATGTTGCAACTGGAGGACTATTAAGTTCATAGTTCTGGCAGTTTTCTCTCATATCATGTGCAAATGATGCCACATTTGACAGCAAACCACAATTTAGTGTGAAATGCACATAACTATGAGTCAAACTTATGTACTTGCTGCAAACATCTGGACAGTGGTGACTCATACCATGTCTCCCTGAGACAGCATGTGGAAACCTTGAAATGTATGGCATGCTATATGAATACGTATATAAGTTCATAGGTAGGTACTAGTCTATTGGCCCAAATGCCTAAATAAGCCTAGCCAACAAGGTTCCCTGGCTTACGCCACCCAAGAAAGTTATTTTCCTGTGCCCCTGTCGAGCAGAGCCACAGAAGTGATCCCCGGGGTGTATTTCCTATTTCCCATCCACTTATCAAGATTTTTCTTGAAGAGTGCTAATGAGGAAGTTTGCTTGACATAGATGGGTAGCTTGTTCCAGAGTATGGGAAGTCTCTGGGACAGGAATTTATCCCTACAGCATGTCCTGTTTATTGAGGTGACAAGGTTTAGGTCCCTAGAGCATGTAGCTCAGAGGGATTAGGATTTCTTTAGGTGTAGCATGTCCAACAGCTCTGGTTTTAACATAGCTTTATATGTTAGGCAGAGATTACCTCAGAGTAGGTGATATGCTATGAAGTAAAGCTGGAGATTTTTGAGATGGTCAGTGTAGGGCATCTGTTTGAGGCCAGTAATCCTCTTTGTGAGGTACTTGTGTTGCCTTTCTAGCTGCTGCAGATGTCTTGTGAGGTACATTCCAAAAGGGGTGTTGTACTCTATAATGACTCTAATGAGTGTTGAGTAGTGGGGAGCAATGGCCTCTTTTTTCCTAGATAAGAAACCTTTTGTGATGAGGTGTGCTATGTAGAAGGATTTCCTGACTACTGTGGCAATGTGATTATCAAAGGAGAGACTACTCTTCATCTGAGTCCCAGATCTCTTATCACACATTCAGTGTTAAGTAGACTGCCGCCTATGTGGCAGTTCATGGGTACAGAGTTTTTACCAAAGGGGATGACAATGCACTTTTTGGCACTGGGCTTGATGCCTTGGCTCTGACACCAGGCACCTGTCTCAGTGAGACCCTTCTGTAGGATGTCCATATCATTTGGGGACCAAACTATGGCTCCTAGTTTGCAGTCATCTGCAAACTTCATTAGCCAAAGGCCTTCTGTGTTAGCCTGTACTTCAGAGAAGTAGATACCAAACAGGAGAGGTTCCAGAACTGAACCCTGTGGTACTTCACGTGTCACTGGCTTTTAGTCAGATTTGTAGTCTGCAACTTTTACAGTGTGGGTTCTGTCAGTGAGCCAATTGGAAGCTCATCTTGTTATGTAGGGATTTATACCTAGTTTAGTGAGTTTTGCTATAATTCCAGAATGGGGGATGGTGTCGAAAGCCTTGGCAAGGTCAAGATAGGCTGTGTGAAAAACCTTACCCTTGTCTACAGCTTTGGTGACTGCCTCAAAGAAGTCGATCAGATTCAGGAGGCATGATCTGCCTTTCACAATCCCGAACTGGGTGAGATCCAGAGTTTGGAGGTTACCAATGTCTTTGTTTATGAGTTCCATGATGATACATTCCATGGCCTTACAAACCAGGCTCATCAGGCTAATAGGGTGATAGTTCCTGGTATCAGTGGTGGCTCCCGCCTTTGTGGAGTGGGATGACTGTTGTTGTGTGCCATTCCTTGGGCTCAAAGCCTGATGTGATACTATGATTGAAAATGGTGCTTAAGTGGGGAGCCAGTTCGTTCTGAAGTTCATGTAAAAAGCAGCCTGGGATGTTGTCCAGTCCCATGGATGCTGTCTTTTTGGCTTGAGAGAGTGCAGTTTTTACCTGCAAAGTTGTGATTACAGGGACTCTGCATTCTTCCTCTATAGCTATGGGCCCTTTAAGGGGTGAGAAAGGGAGTAAAGTTAGCACTGAACCTATCTGCCAGGACGTTGGCAATATCAGTTGGTTCTGTAGTTTTCATGTCGTTGTGCTATAACTCAGAGCAGATCTGGGTGTTGCCATTGAGATTCTTGACATAGCTATAGAATGCTTTGTGGTTGTCCCTAGAATCAGTGACGATTTTGTTTTTGTATCTAGCTTTGGAGAATTTTATAAGGGATCTCAGCTTCTTACTGAGGCTGACCAGGGAACTCCTCCACTCATGGGATTTTACTCTCTTTTGCAACAGTTTCTTTATTTATTTTTATTTTATTTATTTTACATTTGTTGCCTGGGATAGTCCAACTGGATGCATGTCCATTTTCAGTGGAGGCCCGGGGAGAAAAGCTCCATGGAATAACAAATCATCATAACATGTCACAAATTACAAATAACAAATATACTATTTACAGAGATTAGATGGGCAGAATATACAAATTACATATAGAATATTTTTAGTGATTAGAAGAGCAAACATTATAGCAAATCGTCAGGTAGTGTAGTGTTATTCAGTGAGAGAATCGGATAGCAATACATAGTACGCTACCTAGCAGATTTACACATTCCAGAGACAGGTTAACCAGGCTTGATACAGTGACATGTCCAGTTTGTTCCCAGGTGGTGTTTGAGCTTAGTTTTGAACTGACCAAGTGAAGAGAGTAAGGTAATGTGCAAGCCATTTCCAGTGTTTGCTTATTAACAGTTTCCCTCTCTGCCCCTAGCCAGGAACACCAAGAGCTGGTCAGTTTTTCCTAAATTCTTTTGTCTTGTAGAGGTCTTCCTTCTGTTATAGAGTTTGTTTATGGCAGGGGACCACCAGACTGACTTCCTTTTTTTGGAGGATAGCATCTTGTTTCTGTTTGGGATAGCACAATCCATGCACTTGTGTAAGTGCTTATAGAGTGCATCTGTGTAGGATTCAGCAGTCGTAACTGTATTGTCCATGTACATGGGTGTCATGAAGTTCGCCACTTCTGTCTTAAGAAGCATAAAGTTGGCTTTGGAGAATTTTTTTTAACCATGATTTCCTTAATGGGGGGGTGGGGGCAGGATGTGGATATCTAGGGTGATTAGCTTATGGTCAGATCTGACCAACAAGGAGTTGACTTTAGGTGTGGAACACCAGTCACTTGTGTTGGTAATGACTAGGTCTAGGATATTGTTGCCCCTGGTGGGGGTGTGCATAAGTTGATCCAGGGCATTAGAATTTATGAATTCTAGAAAGTGTTGAGTGAAGGAGTTGGTACATGAGTAGTTTTCCCAGTTAATGGTGGGGTAGTTGAAATTGCCCATTATTAGGGTGTTTGGTTGAACCCTAATATTTTCCAGTATATCAAGAAAAGAGGAGTGGGAATCCTGGGGCATGGTGGGGGATCTGTAGCAAGCTGCAATTTGGATTGCAGTTTTTCCCAGAGTTAGTTGCATTTGGATAACCTCGGATGCATTATGTTGTACAACTAGCCTGGACATGTGGATATCCTTAATGAATATGAACACACCTCCGCCTTTGGTGTTCCGGTCCAGGTTAGGTGGCCAAAAAATGTGGTATGAGTTATAGCCTGGTAATGCAGGAGTGCTCTCTGGAGCCTTGAACCAGGTCTCAGTGACTGCACAGATATCAATGGTCTCCATTTTAAGGAGTGCCTCGAGGGAGTGCATTTTGAGATTTAGACTTCTAGCATTGAGTAGCATTACCCTCAGTTTTTGCTTGCCTGTTACTGTTAAGGTGGTGAATTTGTTATTTGAACCTTGCCTAAAAAAGGAACTATAGGGGCAGCAAGAGCCTTAGCCAGTATCCGGAATCCCAGGGGTGACAGGTGCAGGCCATCTCTGGCAAAGCATCGTGGTCTGTCGACCATGTTGTCCTAGGCAGACATATACTGGATCCCCTTAGAATGACACCAGAAGCTTAGCCAATTGTTGAAATCAATCATTTTGTCCTTGTACTGCGGTATCGTTCTGGGTGATAACAGGATGCTACTCAGAGCTAGGGTCATACCTGCCTAGGTTACAAGATTGGAGAGCTCTTCCATGTCTCTTTTCATGTAGTCTAGGGAGGTATGTCTCAGGTCATTCACACCAACATGGACAATGCCAGAGTCATATTTGTACTTGATGTGGAGTGACCTGAGTGCATGGGTTATGTGGCTGATCCTGGCACCTGACATGCAGCTGACAGTATTCTTCTCCTTGTTTAGCCTGGTGAGTGGGACATCAGTGTGCCTGACTATAGAGTCACCTATGGCTAGTGTGTTGGGTAAGTTGTTTTGCCTTATGGGCTGTGGTTGAGTGGCACACTGAGTCTGTGGGCTATGTGTCATTTGGCTTGTGTTGGGGGTGGAGGTTGCATGCATCTCTGCTTTGCAGGTCTCTGTTGCTTGAGCAGATTATTATTGAGAGCCTCTGTGAATGTTTTTGTGTTTCTATGTGTGGATATTGGTGGTGTAGGTTTAGTGGGACTATGTGATGAATGTGGTGTGGTGCAAGTGTTTACCTTCTTCTATCGACTGTCAAGTTCAGTCTTGGTTGGAGAGAGCTTTACCTCCAATTTGGCTAGATAAGTGCATCTCTCACAGGATGTTGTGTTGGGTGGTAGGAGGAGAGGGTTGTCTGTGTACATGAGGCAATTGCTACATTGCTCCAGGATGCACAGATTCATCAGATTGTCAGGAGAGAACACTGGGAGCTGACCCTTGGACATACTTGAATAAAAAACTACTTTCTAATAGACAAGTGAGGAAAGTGAGTATAAGAGCTGTTTTTCTCTAAGCAAGTGAGGAAAGTAAGTACAAAAACTGTTTTCCTCTAGGTAAAGAGGAAGGTTGAGTGCTGTAGTAATTTGTAGCTTATTTAAAGCTAACAAGTTCTGAACAAGTGCTGAGCATGAATAAGCAAATTCAAGTGCTAAAACTAAGAATCTGTACCTGGATTTTGTGGTAGATAGGCTACCTAGTGCTTATCACTCCCACTGATAAGCTAGAATGCTTCCCTCCAACACAGGAAGGCTTGATGGGCTCAGAAGTTTACAAATAGTCCTGGTTACAGCAAATTTGTATATGGACTAAACTACTTACAGGAAAGGTGGGAAACAAGTGCAAACTTGGGCTTTTAAACCAGAAAGTTGAAAGAGATGAAAAATATTGTGAAGTCATATGTTTGTATCTACGGCAGCAACAACATTCACATTCACTACAGTTTCCTGTGTCTGCTGAATTTTACCACACGTACATCAACAACTGAATAAGCTGTTTAATGTACTATAGGTTCATAGGTTCACAGAAGTGTATTAGGCTAATGGCTCTGGAGTCTTTCAAGCCTAGCCCATAGAAGTGCCCTGGCATCGTGCCGCCCGATGTTAGCTCTCAGTGCGTCTATCAGGTACAACCACTGGAATGATACTCGGCATGAACTTTCTATTACCCATTCACTCATCAAGATTTCTCTTGAAGAGGGACAGCAAGGTGCTCTGCTTGACATGCATGGGAAGTCTATTCCAGATGCATGTCAAGCAGTCTCTGGATGAGGAACCTGTCCCTCCAGCATGTTCTGTTGATTGTGATAATGAGGTTGAGTTTTCTGGAGTGTGTGGTATGGAGGGATTGGGATTTCTTTAGATGTTTCATACCTAACAGAGCTGGGTCAGACATGACTTTGCAAGTCAAGCAGAGATCGCCTCTAAGTAGGCGATATGAGACAGAAAATAGCTACAGTCTTTTGAGTCTGTCCATGTAGGACATGTGTTTATTGGCTAGGATCCTCTTTATCAGGTAATTCTGTAGCCTGTCCAGCTGTTGCAGGTATCTGGTGAGGTACATGTCAAATGGGGCATTATACTCGATGATTGGTCTAATGAGGGAAGAGAGAGAGAGAGAGAGACGATGACCTCCTTCTGCCTGTATGCAAAACCCTTGGTAATGAGATGTGCACCAAATAAGGACTTTCTGACCACAATGGCAATGTTGTGGTCAAAGGAGAAGTTGCTGTCAATCTGCATCCCCAGATCTCTTATAATGCCTTCAGTGTTCAGTGTGGTCCCATTGATGTGGTAATTAGTGGGAACTGAGTTTTTACCAAAGGGGATGACAATGCATTCTTTGGCATTAAGCTTATGCCCATGGTTTCAACACCAGTCATTGGTCTAAGTGAGGCCTTTCTGCAGGATGTCTGCATCACTTGGGGAGATAATAATGGCTTTCAGCTTGCAATTGTCTGTGAACTTGGTCAGCCAGAGTCCCTTTGTGTTGGCTTGGACTTCTGAAAAGTAGATGCCAAACAGGAGAGGACCCAGGACTGATCCATGTGGGACTCCACTCATGACTGGTCAGCAGTCTAACTTGGAGTCCACTGCTTTCAAACTGTGTGTTCTACCTGTGAGCCAATTTGCAACCCACCTAGTGATACAGGGGTTGATGCCTAGTTTGGTGAGTTTATTAATAATTCCTGAGTGAGAAATGGTATACAAGGCCTTAGTCAGATCAAGGCAGGCTTTATGCACCACCTTACCTTTATCCACATTCCTGGTGACTGACTCAAACAAGTCAACCATGTTGAGCAGGCATGGTTTCAATTTCTCTTTCACAAAGCCAAACTGCATGGAGTGTAAAGTTTGGAGATTTCCTATATTTGTTAATCAGGTCCATGGTGATGCACTCCATAGTGGGTCTATATTATAACATCGAAGTTGAAAAACTTTGAATGTTATAATATTGAACCCTTTAGTGCAAAAGCTGAGAATAGCGAACCCTTGGAACATCAATATTTTACCTAGGGTAAGATTTTGGTGGCCCGTGGCATCGCTATTTACAGCATTGTGGTGCAATGGTTATGGACCGGGTTTAGGGAAGTGAACGAACAGAGGTTATGGATTGGGTTCAGGTAAGTGTGGTGCAATGGTTACGGACCGAGTTAAGGTAAGTGAGCGAATGGACTGGGTTAAGGTGAGTGTGCGGTAGTTAGGGACTTTAGGGTTAGGGCACAGGTGAGGTGAGTGTGCGGTAGTGACAGACTTTTGGGTTATGTGTGGGTTAAGTGAGTTAGGGATAGGGTGCGGGTCAGGTAAATGTGCGATTGTGTGGACGTGAGGGTTAGGGTGGGGTAGGTGAGTTAGGATTAGGGAGTGGGTACGGTGAGTGTGTGATAGTTAGGGACCTTAGGGTTGGGTTAATGTAAGTGGGTAGCTAGTGGTGTATGTCTGGTTTAGTGTAGGGTTTCGTGAAGTGTATGTGTGTGTATTATTTATTTTGGTGTGCTTGATTTGTGCGTATGTTTGTCGGAACTGCAATTTTTTTCCCTGGGAATAAATTTGCTGTTCTGACTGTTCAGTTTTCTGGTGTTTCGATTGAATGGGTTCGATATTATAACATTCGATGTTTTTAGACTTCGAATGTTATATTATAGACCCCTCCATGGCTTTACATATCAGACTCATCAGGCTAATGGGGCAATAATTCCCAGAGTCTGTATTCGCTCCCACTTTATGGAGAGGGATGACTGTAGCAGTGCGCCATTTGTTAGAGACAAAACCTGAGGGGAGGCTGTGACCGAATGGGGTGCACAGATGTGGTACCAGTTCATTTTTTAGTTCATGTAGAACACAGCCAGGGATATTATCTGGTCACATGGAAGCTGTATTCATGGCCTTGGACAATGCAGCTTTAACCTGTGCTGCAGTAGTGCTGGGTGCCTGGCATTCTTCCAGTATTGTGATTGGTCCTTTTGGGGGGGTAAAGTTGGCACTGAATCTGTTGGCCAATATTGTCGTGAAGGTTCTTAATATAACTATAGAAGACTTTGTGATTGTTTTTAGTGTCTGCCACAATTCTGCCTTCATAGCTGACTTTGATGGATTTGATGAGGGATCTCAACTTTTTGTTGAAGCTAATAAGGGAGTTTTTCCAGTCTTGGGACTTTACCTTTTTCTGCAACAGTTTCTTCCTTCTGTTGTAGAGTTTATTAATAGCAGGGGACCACCAGACTGGCTTACTTTTTTTGGAGAAGAACATCTTGGTTCTGTTGGGTATGGCTAGTTCCATGCATTTATGTACATGTTTGTACAGTGCATTGATGTATGATTTGGCAGCGATGCAGATATTTTCCATTGGCAAAGGTGCCATGAAGTTAGCCAGCTCTGTTTGTAGAAGCCCAAAGTCAGCTTTGAAGAAGTTTTTCAATGTGGTTACCTTTTTGGGGTGTGTGGGTAAGATGTGGATTTTCATGGTGATTAGTTTATGGTTGGATCTGACCATGGAGGGATTGACTGTTGGTGTGGAGCAACGGTCATCCATATTAGTAATAACCAGGTCAAGCACATTGCTTCCTCTAGTGGGGGTCAGAATGAGCTGGTCCAGGGAACTGGAACTGATAAATTCCAGGAAGCGTTGGGCCAGTGTATTGGTGCTTGAGTAGTTTTCCTAGTTGATGAAGGGATAGTTGAAGTCTGCTAGTATGAGAGTGTTGGGTTGGACCTTGATAGATTCCAGGATGCTTAGGAACATTGAGTGAGAGTCTAGGGACATGGTTGGGGACCTATATCAGGTTATGACCTGGATTGTCATCTTACCCAATGTTAGTTGTACCTGAAGTATCTCAGATACATTATGCTGGGCTACTAGTCTGGAGGTGTGCATATCCTTTATGAATATGGAGACATCACAGTTTTTGGAGCTTCGGTTCATGTTTTGGGGCCAAAAGGTGTGGAATGAGTTATAGTCTGGCAGTGCAGGGATGCTTTCTGCCGCTTTAAACCAGGTCTCCATTACAGTACAAATGTCGATGTTCTCTATTTTGAGGAGTGCTTCGAGCGAGTGCATCTTGAGATTTAGACTTCTAGGATTGAGCAGCATGCTCCTCGGAGTGCATTTATTTATAGCTTTTACATTGGTAATTTGGTCTTTGGAACACTGCCTAAAAATGGTACTATAGGGGTGGCAAGAGCCTTAGCCAGTACCCAGAAACCCAAGGGTGACAGATGCAAGCCATCTCTGCAAAGCATTGAGGTCTGTCAATCATGTCATCCTAAGCAGACAGATACTGGATCCCCTTAGAATGACAACAGAATCTTAGCTAATTGTTGAAGTCAATCATTTTTGTTTGTGCTATGGAATCCTTCTGGGTGATAGTAGGATACTGCTCAGGGCTAGGGTCATACCTGCCTGGGCAACATAATCTGAGAGCTTCGCCATGTCTCCTTTCAAGAAGTCCAGGGAGGTGTGTCTCAGGTCATTCACACCTACATGGACAATGACAGAGTCATACTTGTTGTGGACTGACCTGAGTGTGTGTGTTATGTGTCAGATTCTGGCACCTGGTAGACAGCTTTTCCTTATTCAACCTAGTGAGTTGGACATCTGTGTGCCTCACTATTGAGTCCACTATGATTAGTGTATTGGGCAAGGTGTTTAGCCTTAGGGGCTTAGGTTGAGGGGCACACTGTGGAGGTGAGCTATGTCCTGTGGTTTATGCTACATTGTGGTGATTGAGTGTGTTTCTGTCTTAGAGGTCTCTGCTGTTTGGGTACATTTTTATTGAGAACATCTGTGGTCTGGTTTCTGTTTTTGTGTGACAGCTGTTGTGGTGGGTGTACTGGACTGGAGATCTATGTGTTCCATCTGGTGAGGTGAAGGTGTTGACCTTCTACTCTTGACCAGCTAGTCCAGTGTTGTCTGGAGAGTGCATAGCTGCCAATTTATTGATATAAGTGCATCTCTCACAAGTCTGAGTGTTGAGAGGTAAGAGGAGAGGGTTGTCTGTGTGCATGAGGTAGTTGCTACACTGCCTCAGAATAACCAAATGCACCAGATTAATAGGAGAAAGCACAGGGAACTGCCCTTTAATCATGCCAGGAAGGGTGGTAGTAACTACAAAGTACTGGAGCTATTTCCGTGAAGAATGACTAATACTGACGGCACTTAGGTATGCTACAATAATTGCTACAAAAACCTGTTGAAAGTGGATAAGGTATTTGAAGTGTGTGAGAGAGAAAGAACTAGCAAGATATTAGGGAAAAAACTGAATACCATAGTTTGTGGCACCAGTAATAGTTTACCTCATTTCGGCACTACTGCGAGGAGCTTAAACAAGTGCAAACCCGAGCAAGCACAGGCTTTTAAACCAGAAAGTTGAAAGAGATGGAAAAACAGCCCAAACAGCCAATAAACTACAATTTCTGGGCCAGAAACCACTACTCTTATGGTAGATAGGCTACCTAGTGCTTTCTACTCCCACTGATAACTTGAAGGCTTCCCTACAACACAGAAAGGCTTGTGGGGGCTCAGAAGCTTACAAACAGTCCTGCATACAGCAAATTTGTATCTGGACTCAACTAGTCAAAGAAAAGGTGGAAAACAAGCTTAGATTTTTTTTTTACAGAAGAGCAGCTAAAACAGCAGTAAAAACAATTCAAATGCAGTGCAAGCTAGTAGACTCGAGTGTGTAGCAATATTAAAGCAAATACAGTTTAAATAAATGCAATTAAATTTAAAAAAATGACTAAAAGCAAGTGCAGAACTCAGTAAATTAGGAAAAAATCAAAATGGAGGCACGTAAAGTATCTCTTCCTCCTTCCTAATGCTCTTGCAGTCTGTAGGATGCCAAAAATGGATCCGCAGAGCTTAAACAAGTGCAAACCCACACAAACATGGGCTTTTAAACCAGAAAATTAAAAGGTATGGAAGAACTGCCCAAACAGACAATATACTACAATTTTTGGGCCAGAAACCACTCCTCTTATGGTAGATAGGCTATCTAGTACTTTCCACTCCCACTGATAAGCTAGAAGGCTTTCTTACAACACAGAAAGGCTTGGGGGGGCTCAGAAGCTTACAAATAGTCCTGGATACAGCAGATCTGTATCTGGACTTGACTAGTTACAGGAAAGGTGATAAAGAAGGTTATACTTTTTTTTACAGAAAATCAGCTAAAACAACAGTAAAAACAATTCAAATGCAGTGCAAGCTTGCACACTTGAGTATGTAGCAATACTAAAGCAAATACAGTTTAAATAAATGCAATTAAATTAAAAAGAGACTAAAAACAAGTACAGAAAGCAGTAAATTAGGAAAAAAATCAAAATGGAGGTATTTAGAGTATACCTTTCCCCTTCCTGGTGGTCCTGCAGTCTGCAGGATGCCAAAACTGGACCCACAGAGCTTAAACAAATGCAAACCCAGGCAAACAAGGGCTTTTAAATGAGAAAGTTGAAAGGGATAGCACAACTGCCCAAGTGGCCAATAAACCACAATTTCAGGGCCAGAAACCACTCCTCTTATGGTATGTAGGCTACCTAGTGCTTACCACTCCCATTGATAAGCTAAAAGGCTTCCCTCCAACACAGAGGTGAGGCTCAGAAGCTTAAAACAGTCCTAGACACAGCAAATCTTTTTCTGGACTAGACTAGTTACAGAAAAGTTGGGAAACAAGTGCAGATGTGGGCTTTTAAACCAGAACATTGAAAGGGATGGAAAAACTGCCCAAACAGTCAATAAGCTACAATTTCTGGGCCAGAAACCACTCCTCTTGTGGTAGATAGGCTACCTAGTGGTTACCACTCCCACTGATAAGCTAGAAGGCTTCCATCCAACACAGAAAGGCTTGGGGGGGCTCAGAAGCTTACAAGCAGTCCTGGATGCAGCAAATCTGTATCTGGACTAGACTAGTTATAGGAAACATGGGAAACAAGCTTAGAAGTTTTTTTTTTTACAGAAAAGCAGCTAAAACAGCAGTAAAAACAATTCAAATGCAGTGCACGCTAGCACACTTGAGTGTGTAGTAATATTAAAGTAAATGCAGTTGAAATAAATGCAATTACATTTTAAAAAATGACTAAAAAGTGCAGAAAGCAGTAAATTAGGAAAAAATCAAAATGGAGGCACACTTATTGACAGGGCTAATTTAGTTTTTCCACAGGCTTGCACATCCAAATGCAGATACATATGCCCAATATGGGTACTGTTGTCATACAGCTAGACTACAAAACAGTTCTCTGACTGTTAGGCTACTAGCTGCCAATGACAGTAGGAAGCAATGTGATTGCAGGTCTCCAACCTATTCAACACAGGGCTAGTTTATGTTCTCTAGAATTACTTCACCTGCAGTTATTTACAGACCAGACGAGCTGTGTCATGTGCATTAAATGGTGTGATCTATAGTGTCTAAAACTAAATAGGTAGGGGTTCTAATCTTACTCTACCCCACTTGGTGCATAGATGTATGTGTTTTTGTATGTGTGTGTGTGTGTGTGTGTGTGTGTGTGTGTGTGTGTGTGTGTGTGTGTGTGTGTGTGTGTGTGTGTGTGTCTCCTCAAAGAGCAAGTGTGAATTCCACACTGACTTCCAAACTAGCATTCCTTTGCACTTTTTGACCCTGGCAGCTGATGTAGCCTCCATACTCTTGTTCTCCACAAGGCCTACTGATGTCATATACCATAAGAGTAACTAAACACATATTAAGGTCAGATTTAAGCCATAACACATGCATTATGTATTGTGATCTGTTGTATGTAAGACTAGATAGTTAGGGGTTCTAATTTCACTCCAGCCCACTTGGTGAGCTCATGTATGTGCTCAGAAGCTTAAAACAAGTGTGAATCTCACACTATCTTCCCTAACTTCAATGATTCTGCATATTTTGGCCATTGCAGTTGATGAAGTCCTCCAAACTCTTGCCCTCAACAAGGCCTGCTGATGTCATCTACCACAAGAGTACCTAAAGCCATGTTAACACTAGACAGCAGATGTGGTACATGCATTAAGTATTATGATCTGTTGTGTGTAAGACTAGATAGGTAGAGGTTCGAATCCCACTCCAGCCTGCATTTGGTATGTATGTGTATTTTCCTAAAAACACAGCTATGATTCCCACACTGACTTACAAACAGGCAGGGTTTTGGGATGAGCAGATGATGCAGGCCTAGAAACTCTTGTCCTCCACAGGGTCTGCTGATGTCATCTACCACAAGAGTACCTAAAGTCATGTTAATACCAGACATAAGCCGTGGTGCATGCATTAAGTACTGTGATCTGTAGGCAGCGGTTCTAATCCCACTTCAGCCAAATTGGTGTGTGTGTACTCTATAGTATTTTGTAAACATAAATAGGTAGTGATACTATTTTTACTGCAGCCAAGTTGGGGTGTGTCAATGCTAATGAGAATATTTTACATCAGCCTATGGGATCATAGGATCATTGGAATTTACTATGCTGATGTCCTCAGGCCCTTAAAATCCTAGCCATGTTCTTACCCTTATTTACACACTCAGCACCTATTTCCCCTGTCCAAGAGGGACACATGTGGAACTCCTATAGTGAAATTATGGTCACCCATCCAATCGTACAGACTGCATCTAGAAAAGGGCAATGAGGTGCTCTGTTTTACATGAAGTGGGAGTCTGTTCCAAAGGTGTGTTAAACTCTGGTAGACAAATCTCTCCCTGGAGTAGGTTTTATTAATGTCACATACCAGGTTAGGTCTTTGCAGTGAGTAACCCGTGTACCATTTGACTTACAGATATACAGCATTTCCAATAAAGCAGGGTCAGAAATTACCTCGTATGCAAGGCAAAGATCACCTCTATGTAGTCTGTATGACATACGCTAAAGAGACAGTGATTTCAGACATTTCCCATAGGACAGATGCTGAAGACTTGAATTTCCCTTGTGAGGAACCTTTTTGGTCTCTATAATTGCTGCAGGTGCTTGGAGATGTACATACCAAGAGGGCCATTGCACTCAAATATTGGCCTGATGGGGGAAGAGCACATGGAAGTTATAACTTCTTTTTCTGGAGACAATTCCCTCACTTATGACATGAGAAAGATAGAATACCCTTCTTACCACTGTGCAGACATGGTGATCTAAGATAAGGTAGCTGTCAACCTGTGTGCCCAGGTGTCTCAATCCTTAGTATGTACTTAAGATGTTGGTATTGATGTGGTACTTAGCAGGAACACCACTGTTACCAAAATGAATGATAATACATATATTTGCATTGAGTTTAAGGCCATGACTTTGGCAACAGTCATTTGTTCATGTAAGACCCTCTTGTAGGATGTTGACATAATTTGGAGATTCTATGACCATTCCCAGTTTGCAGAAATCAGCAAACCTTGTCAGCCAAAGAGATTTACTTTGTGCTTGCACTTTGGAGATACAGATTCCAAATAGCACAGGACCCAGGAATGAACCTTGTGGAACACCACTGGTTACAGCTCTGCTATTGGAGGTGGAGTCCTCTATTTTAACTATATGAGTCTATCAGTGAGCCAGTTAATGACCCCTCTAATGATATAAGGGTTGATACCTAGCTGGGTGAGTTTGTCAATGATGCCTGAGTGGGAAATAGTGTCAAACACCTTGGCTAAGTCCAGGTAGGCTGTATGCATAGATTTCCCCTCATCCTGGTCCTTGGTGACTGTCTCAAAGAAGTCCACCAGGTTTAACAGGCATGATCTCCCATTGAAAAATCCAAACTGTGTAGGGTCAACTGTTTGGAGATTACCTATATCTTTGTTGATAAGGTCCATGATGATTTGCCCCATGGCCTTGCAGATATGGCTAGTCAGGCTAATAGGTCGGTAGTTCCCGGGGTTAGTGGTGCACCACCTCTGGGTAAGGGAATAATGGTGCCTGTTTTCCAGTCAGCTGGGACAAAGCCAGTAGTTATACTATGATTGCAAAGAGTTCCTGATGGTGTTACTGATCAACGTTGGAGCCCATGTAGGATGCAGCATGGGATGTAATCAGGTCCCATACATGCTGTGTTTTTGTCATTAGATAGGTCATTTACAACCTGCTCTTTAGAGATATAAGGTAGGAGACAGGTGATAGAGATGTCATAGGATACGTGTGGTGGGTACATGGGAGTGAAATTTTCACAGAACCTATCAGCCAATAGGTTAGCTATGCCTACATGCTCAGTATATGTGGCATCATTAACTATGGGTTTGGCACAAATCTCAGCCTTTCCTTTTAGGTTACAGATGTAACTATAGAATGCCTTGTGGTTGTCCTTTGTGGGTGAGGCTAATTTAGACCCATACTTTGTTTTTGAAGACATTAGAACAACTCTTACTTGCTTGTTTAAACTGAGAAGGGTGTGTTTCCAGTTTAGTGGGGTACCCTCCCTCCTACTCTTAGACAGCAATGTCTTCCTCTTATTGCAAATCCTGTTAATGTCAGTTTTCCAACAGGCAGGTTTGCTCTTCTGTGAGAAGCTTGTTTTGCTCCTGTCAGGTACAGCGGAGTCAATGCAGTTATACAGGTGTTTGTATAATACACTGGTGTAGAGCTCAGCATAGTTGCCAGTTCCATCTGAGGGAGGAGGTGCAGTGAAGCCATTTATACCATCCCATGGGATGTTATAATCTACTTTGTTGGAGTTTTTTAGTTTATTTGCTGCAAGAGGGGCAGTGTCAGGTGTGATGCTTACTTTAAATGACACCAATTTGTGGACAGATCTCAAGAGGGAGGATCTCACAGTGCCAGCGCTACAGTGGTTCCCCATATTGGTAACCACCCCATCCAGTATGTATACTTCTCTTGTCAAGGTACCAACCATCTGGTCCAGGGCTTTGGAGTTTACAAAATCGAGTAACCTTCGGGTAAGTGAGTTTGATCATAAGTAGTCTACCCAGTTACCTAAAACCATGGTGTTTAAATGTATCTTGATCAACTCAAGTAGATCCAAATAATAAATGCAGAGTGGGTCTTCTGTTTCATGAAGAGGCTCCTGTAGCTGGAAATGACTTCAATAGGTGCACTAAAAACAGTCAATAGCACCTACAGTGTCTCCAGGGAATCATACTGTTTAACCAGTCTGGATGTGTATGTATTCTTAATGAATATTTATATACCACCTCCATTAGTTTGCACACCTTCAGTTTGATGTCTGCATGTGTGGAAGGAGGTGTAGCCTGGTATAGCTGTGGTGCTCCCACAGTCTTGAACCAGGTCTCTGTGACTGCACAAATGTCTACATCTTCCAAAGTGAGCACAGCTTCATTTGAGTGGAGTTTCATGTTGATTCTCCTATTGTTTAGCAGCATAGCATTGAGGTTGTTTGAAGATGGAGTTTTTACATTGGACGCCACCTAAAAATGGCACTATGGGGGTGGCAAGAGCCTTGACCAGTTGCCAAAACCCCAGGCTGACAGATAAAGACCATCTCTGACAAAGCATCGAGGTCTGTTGAGCATGTCATCCCAGGCTGACAGATACTAGATCCCCTTGGAATGACAACAGATGCTAAGCCTCCTACTGAAGTCAATCATTTTCTGTTTGTATTCAGGCATCATCCCAGGTGAAGATAAAATGCAGCTGAAGGCCAAAGGCATACCTGCCTGAGACACATAGTCCAAAAGCTCAGTCTTGTCATTCTTCATACAGTCTAGAGAGGTAAGTTTCACATCGTACAGACCAATAGGAACTATGACATAGTAATAACAGTATATGTTGTTGAAAGACTTGAATGCAGGTGTGATATGCCGTATCTTGGCACCTCACAGACAGCTGACTGTGACCTTTCCCTTATTGAACCTGGTGAGAGGGACATCAGTGTGTCTCATGATGTAATCACCTGTGACTAATATGTTTGATTTTGTGTTTTGCCTTAAGGGTTTGAACGGTGAGACAGTGGTTCATGAGCTATTATGTGTGTTGTATTCTGCAGAGGTAGTATTATGTATATCATGCTTGCGTTTGTGTTTGTGAGGTGTCTTGTGTTTAGGTATGCTTCTGGTAAGGACCTCTGCATATGTAGGTATGTGTGATGTGGGTTTGGGTGGAGTAAGAGGTGAGGTGTGCATGTTGGAAACCCACTTATTGTCATATATTCTGACTGGTGTATGAAAGAGCATGTATTCAAGGTTTCTAATACAGTTGCATCTCTCACGTGTGTTTGTGTGGAGTAGAAGTAGAGGGTTGGGGGCTCTGTCCACATTTCTTCATTAGCAATAGATTATTGCTTGTGTATTCATCATAACAGGCCATAGTTAGGCAGTGACCTGACATATGTTTAAATGTAACATGCTATTACCTTTATGGTGTCATTCTAAGGTAAGACAGTAACTGACAGTATGGGATAACATGATAGATTGAGTACGCTGCTTTGACAGGCATGTGGCACTTGCATAAACCATAATCCTGTTATTAGGCAGGGTCACAATAGCATACTTACAAATGTGATAATGTACAACTCCAGCAAAGTAAGGGTCATGCTGCTACACCCTTGGGGTTCACAGCCTCAAACATACTCTCTGTAGGCACTCTTTGCAGTGAAGATGTGGATGTCCGTGCACGCACAGAAAACTTGTTCAACTTTGCAGACCTCTCAACTGTCCCTGATTTTGACTGAAATTTTAGCTCTGTCCCTCTTAATCCCTCCTAAAACTAGTGACTTTTGGCAGAAAGGTGGTGAATTACACTTAATAAATAATGACAATAATTAAAAGTTATAGACTTCTTTTACTTCAGAAAATGTGTATTAATTCATATGCTCTGATTCTGTCAATGTTTCAAGTTAATAGCATTAATATTTTAAAAGTGTCCCTGATTGTCCCTGATTTTTTCTTGACTTGTCCCTGATTCTGTTGAACTTTGTCCCCGATTGGTTGAGAGGTTTTTGGCCATACACGTCTACAATGGCTGTCAAACAACCAGATAGAAAATAAATATTGTGAAATTATGTGGGAACACAGTTTTGTATTCTGGGAATGTAAATGTACAGTATGACATACCTAGGACATGTGGGAGGGACAGAAACATTGCCCAAAGGTGGCCACTCATCTGTAATAGGCCTCTGATCTATGTCACACAGATTACTACCATGACGCTGTCGAAGAGCAGGCTGCATGAATTGCTTTGAAACTGTTACCTAACATGGATCACTGCCACTGTGGAGCTTGCTAGAGCAACTTTGGACATCTATGTCTCCTCGCATTGAACATTATATTGTGATGCAGCAGCTGTACTCCTAATCACCATCAGGTCAGTACCCTAGTCAAACCCTAAAAGCCTCAGAACTCAAGGGATTATACATGCAAATGCCAAATGACTGGTCTGGTTGCTAATCAAGGCATCTACCTGGAAAAGGCTGCAACAAATCTACAGAGCTTTGCATCATCTGGGACAAGTATGTTGATCAAAAAACAGGCTGTGGCCTGCTTCTTATCTTGAGCTTGGTGCTAACATTTTGCTTCTGGAGAGAGAAAAAGAATAGGAGCTTTGTATCCCAGCAGTGTGTTGCCATGGTGATATGAACAGTAGTAGTAGCTAGGCAGCAGCAATTCAGGTGACTCTCCTCTTTTCAGCATTCTTCACAAGGTAATTGTTTGTTTTCAGTAAGCACTGCTTCATTAGTGTCTAACTTCAGAATAACTGCCTAAATATTCTACCCTTAGCTTTACAGAGTGTATGTATTAGCTTACCCTCCAGTGTTTGGCAGTGCTCTGTACAGACTCAAACACCTTGAGTGACATTTTTCTTGGAAACCATGATGGAATTAACTCCAATACTGAGTTGCACACAGGATGACCAGCATGCTATGACAAGCACTGTCCCCAAAGTTGCGGAACAGATACTCATGACATTGAGTGATATTTTCAATACCACTGTTTAATCAATAAAAATGTATCTGTTGCCATGGATATGAGGTTTCCCACTGTGACCTTTACCACCTATGTGGTATTCTTTAGTCTGAAGAAGTCTTTGTAAAGGATTAATAAGACGAAAGCGCTAACTGCAGTTTTTATTTGTTCTTTCTGCATTAAATACCTGTTTTTCTGTACTGGGAGCCTGTGGATTTTTTTGCTGTTTTTGGACTGTTTGCTACTCGGCTGCTTTCAGAAGATTCATACGGGATTCCATTGTGAGACCCACAGATGTACCTCTCACCAGGCTGGGTAAGGAGGAGGTCACAGTCAGCTGTCTATCAGGTGATGTAATCCACCATATTACACATGCAATCACGTATCCCAAAACAGGTACCGTTGTGACTCTGTCATGGTCCATGTTGGTGTGAATGATTTGAGATGTACCTTCTGGACTATATGTAGAGAGACATGACTGAACTTTCACACCATATGTCTCAGGCAGGTATGCCCCTAGCCTTAAGCTGCATTTTACCTGCACCTAGGATGATGCCTCAATACAAATGGAAAATGATTGACCTCAATAATTACCTCAGGTTTTGGTGTCATGCCAAGGCGATACAGTATCTGTCAGCCTAGGATGAGATCAGCAGCCTCGAATGCTTTGCCAAACATGGTCTTCATCTGTCCTCCTACAATTTTGGCTACTGGCCAAGGCTCTTGCCATGCCCCATAGTGACCTTTTTATGCAGTGTCTCAAGGACAAATTCCCAGGCATAAAAACTCCATATAAAAGCAACCTCAAGCTTAAGATGCGAAATGCTAACTGTCTTAACGTGAATCTGCACTCACTAGAAGCAGTCTTCACCTTGAAACACTTACACATTTGTGCAGTTACAGTGACCTGGTTTACGGCTGTGGGAAGCACCCCTACCACATTGGCCTACACCTGCTTTCACATGTTGAGACCACAAACTGAAGGTATGAAATTTAAGGAGGTGGTGTTTCCATAGTCTTTACAGATGAATACACATCCAGATTAGTTACACAGTAGGATTCCCTGGGGATACTTCAGGTGCAATTAATTGTTGATAGGACTGCTATTAAAATCTTTGCCAGCTACATGACCCTTTCTGTGAATCAGGACAACCACTTGGTTTATTTGGATCTACTTGAGTCTATCAAGATAAGTCCAAACCCCCTGGATTTGGATGACTTTAATTACCCCTCAGTTGAGTGGGTAAATTACTTGTGATGTAACTCACTTGCCCAAAGGTTCCCCAACTTTGTTCACTCCAGTGCACTGGACCTGCTGGTTGACACCCCCACAAGTGGTGCCAACATCCTAGATCTGGTGCTTACCCATATGGGATGTTCCCCCACTATAAGGTCTTCCCTAGTGAGATATGACCACAAGCCAGTTACATGTGAACTAAGTATCACCCCCCCCCAACCATCAAATAAACTAAAACACTTCTCCAAATCACATAATTACCTCTTACAGGATGGTATAAATAGCTGTACTGCACCCTCCCCACAATGGAGCTGGCAATTATGGCTAGGTCTACATCAATATGTCATACAAACACCTGTTTAACTGCACTGATTCAGCCATACCTGATAGGACCAAAACAAGGTCTGCAAGGAAGAACAAACCTGCCCGGTGAACAACTGCCATTAACAGACTTTACAATAGGAGAAAAAATAGCTGTCTAACTCTAACAGGGAGTGAGTCCAAAAATGGAAACACTGCCTACTCAGCTTAAGCAAGTCAATAAGAGTTCTTGTGATGTCCTCACACGCAAACTATGAATTCAAATTAGCTTCATCCACAAAGGACAACCAAAAGGTGTTATTTAGTTACATCTGTCACCTAAAAGGAAAGGGTCAGATCTGTGCTGAACTGGTAGTTAATTATAGTACATTTACTGAGCCTGTGGACATAGCTCACCTGTCAGCTGACAGGTTCTGTGAATACCTCAGCCCCCCCTGTCCCCGACACATGTACCCCATGACATGCATACCACTTATCCCCTACCTTGTAGCTGTAAAGAGCAAGTCATAAATGCCCTCTGTAAGGCCAAACACACAGCATCTATGGGGCCTGTTAACATCCCAGGCTGCATCCTACATAGCCTCCAACAGGAATTAGCAACACCATTGGGTACTCCTTTAAAATGGAGTCTAAGCACTGGGTTTTTTCACAGATGAATGAAAAATGGCCACCGTTATTCCCTTGCACAAAGGTGGTGCTTCCACTGACCCTTGGAAATATAGAACTATTAGCCTGACCAGCATTATCTGCAGGGCCATGGAGTCAATCATCATGGACCTTATCAGCAAAGATATAGGTAAGCTCCAAACAGCTGCTTCTAGTCAGTTTTGATTTGTCAAAGGGAATTAATGTCTGTTAAACATTGTGGACTTTTTAGAGACAGTCACCAAGGACCTGGATGAGGGGAAATCTATGCATACAACCTACCTAGATGTAGCCAAGGTGTTTGACACTATCACCCCCTCAGACTTTATTAACAAAGTCACATAGGTAGGTATCAACCCTTATATCATTACATGTGTCACTAACTGGTTCACTGATAGAACCCATAGAGTGAAAATAGTGGAATCCACCTCCAACAGCAACCTGAAACCAGTGTTGTTCCACATGGATCTGTCCTGGCACCTCTACTGTTTGGAATGTAGTTCTTCAAAGTACAAGCTAAAATTAAAAGTTTGTGGCTGACAAGGTCTGCTGATGACTGCAAACTGTGAGCGATCATAGAAGCTCCAGATGATGACAACATCCTACAAGAGGTCTTACACACACAAATGATTGATGCCAAACCAATGGCCTTAACTTCAATGCAACAAAACTGTATTAATGCCCATCTTAGTAAGTGTAATGTTCCTGCTAATTCCCATATAAATAAAAACACCCTACGTATGCACTCACTGGTGAGAGATCTGGTCACACAGGTTGACAGTAACCTCACCTTTGATCACCATGTCTCCATAGTGGCAAAAAGGGCATTCTATATTGCTCATTTCATAAGTAAGGCCATTGCATCCAGAAGAGTAAAAGTATTTATAACGTCTCTGTACTCTCCCCTCATCAAGTCATTAATGGAATACAATGTCCCTTTTGGTATGCACCTTTGCAAGCACCTGCAGAAATTAGAGAGACCACAAAGGTTCCTCAAAAGGATAACTCAAGTTTTTGCCATCTGTCCTATGAGGATCATCTGAAATCACTGTCGCCTTATTCTGTTTCATGCAGACTACTCAGAGGAGATGTATGCCTTACATATAAGGAAATCTGTGACAAGGCTTTACTACAAATGCTGCATATCTGCAAATCAAATGGTACACGGGTTACTCACTCTATACACCTTAACCTGGTATGTGACAGTAATACAACATGCCAGAGTGTCAGATTTGACTCTCAGAGGTTACCACACTTTTGGAATTGTATCCCACTTCATGTCACTTAGAGCACCACATTCGTCCTCTTCAAACACAATCTGGACTATGGGATGTGTAAAGCAAAAATATATATGATAGCAGGATAAAGGTTGGTAAGACAAAAATAATAATAAAATAAATGAAGAAATATCAAACCTTCTTCTTCTTCTTCTTTCGGCTGCTCCCATTAGGGGTCGCCACAGCATATCAAACCAACAGGCTAAAATCCAGGAACTTTAATAGATGCATCCAAAAGAGTGGTAAGCGCTTTCATGTTTGCCACACCGCTTCATCAGACAACATTAACTAAGAAATACAAGTCTTTTATACAAAGTGTGACCAATAAAAAGCCCTTAATTATTATGTCATCAAAAAGTTACAAAGTTTTTAAAAGAACACATACTGCAGAAAAACACGTTCATATATCATGAATAAAAACAACTATAAAAATGTATGCAAACATATTTTTGTTGTGTCTTTCAGCTTTTCCCAGTTAGGGCTTGCCACAGCAGAACTCCGGTCCGCTGATGATTGGCAGTAGATTTTAATGTGCCGTGTTGCCAGCCCTGATGCACAACCATCAACGAAGGTATGCCCATTCATGCATGTCTCCAGACAGAAGACGCTCTAGCTTAGAATCAAACAGGACAACGTCTTACTGTCAGGCGACAGCGCTACTGCAGCACCACCACCGCAGTTCAAACATATAATGTATGTAAACATAAAATCACCTCCTCTTAAATTAGTGTCTAAAACTTGCAATACAAAGAACCTAAATGAGTGTATAGTATCATGACTTATAATATGTGCTGCTAAGGAATTACTATCTTTTTTATTCTTTATGTCTCTCTGATCTTCAAGGACCCTATCCTTAAAGGGTCTATTTGTCTTGTCAACATAAAATGCATGATTTTAAAAACCACACTGAAACTATAGAACAGAAATGGATTTTATTGTTGAATGCAGAAAAAAACACCTGGTCTAAATGTTTTTTTTTACTGAAACCTTTCCTGAAAGGATGTAGACTTAGACATAAATAATATGTTTTATTTTCATATTATTTTTATAAGTGCAATATGTTTGCATACATTTTATAGTTGTTTTTATTCATGATACATGAACGTGTTTTTCTGCAGTATGTGTTCTTTTAAAAAAATTTTAACTTTTTGGTGACATCATAATTAAGGGCTTTTTATTGGTCACACTTTGTAAAAGACTTGTATTTCTTAGTTAATGTTGTCTGATGAAGCGGTGTGGTCACCGTGAAAGCGCTTACCACTCTTTTGGATACATCTATTAAAGTTCCTGGATTTTAGCCTGTTGGTTTGGTATTTCTTTATTTATTTTATTACTATGGGATGTGTAACCTTAAATTCATCACAGGGGTTCCACCTATGTCTCCCTTGGGCAAGGTTAATTGTTTTTGATTGTGTAAATAAGGGCAGAACTTGGCAAGGCTTGTAAGGGCCCTAGGGCCATTAGCTTACTAAGTTCCTCTCTTCTTCTTCTTTCAGCTTTTCCCAGTTAGGGGTCACCACAGCAGATCACCTGGCTGCTCATGATTGGCAGTGGAGTTTTACAGTGTTAAGTTGCCAGCCTAGCACCCAACCTTCCACAGAAGGCACACACATGCACACACTCATGCCTAGGGCCAATTTAGAGTGTCCAAGCCACCTATAGCATGTCTTTGGGATGTGGAAGAAACCATAGTGCCCAGAGGAAACTCACATGACCACAGGCAGGACATGCAGACTCCGCACAGAAGGCACCCCAGCTGAGGATCAAACCAGAGAACCTCTTACTGTGAGGTGGCAGCCATAACCGCTGCACCACAATGACCACCCAGCTTACAAAGTTCCTATGATCCCATGATGTGATCTAGTCATTGTCCATGTGGGAATACATGACATGTGACATACCTCCCTAGACTATACTTATAGATATTATTTGAGCTCTCGGAAGACATCTGTATGGTCAATGACAAATGACTTAAGCCGTGGACAGCATGACAACAGTGCAAGGTTATTATGCCTTCTACACAGTTAGACCAGCAACTTCACAGGCAGGGACTAAAGGTGGAAGTGTCTCCATGCACACCAAAACTAAAGATACCTCAAGGCTGGCAAAACAAGACAATGCACTTCAGCTGCTCCTGGTTCAAATCACGATAGGCAAAATCCAGTACTGCATCCATGCAAGCTGTAGGCCCCCCTCTGTGACCCAGCAAACCCTTATCATGTATTTAAACTTATTGGAAACACTAACCATCCCAAGGATTACCATATGCATGGGTGACTTGCAGTATGCCATTATTAACTTGGAATCCTATACAACACTGAACATACAGGCACAAAGATTCCTGGATTTGGCATACAGTAACTCCCTGGAACCAGATAGCCAACATACCAATCAGGGGAGCAACCATACTGGTTCTGGGCCTCAACAATATGGAACAGTCATCCACACCCCGTATTGTAATTTCTTTTCTGGTAAGGTTCAAACAAAAATGGTCTCCTTTGAAGTAGAAATAAAACATGGACCCCCATCTACACATGGAATATTGAGGAACTACTGTAAGGCTGACCTCTAGCTATTAGGTGATACACTGTACAAATATCAAGCCCCCATGAACATTGAGAACACTTTGGCCTATGCAGATGTGTTCACAGAAACCCTGTACGAGCATATTGCTAGCTGCATAGAGGCAGCCATACCCACCAGGCAGAAGTACAGCCCTAACTCCAAATCAAGCCACCCTAATGGAATCACATAGTCAATAGTCTGTATAACAGAGGGAAGAAACTCATGGCAAAACATAGGGGGTGCAGCACACAGCAGGATAAAAGCACTCTCAAAGTAAACAAATAAGTCAGAGGACAAATGAAGTCTACTGCAGCTTGTTTTGATGTAAGTTTGGGCTCCCAGATCAAGGACAACCACAAAGCACAATTTAGCTATATCTGCAACTACAAAGGTAAGACACAATTGTGTGCATATGTTATTGTAACTGGAACCACCTATAATGAGACAGATGATATAGCAAACCTCCTGGCTCATAAATTGGATCCCAGCCTTACCTCTGTCTCCCTCTCAACCTTCCCTCAGGGGGAGGTCCAAATGGAGAGATGATAAGTCAGCAAGCAAAGGAAAGTGGTATTGCTGAAATTGAATTCCTCCTCAAGTCTTGGAGAGTACCTTCACGAGATGGACCCTGTTTTCACAAAATCTCACCAACGTGACACTGATATACATAGACTGCATTTATATAGCATATATCATGGAAAAAAGTAGGTCAAAAATTAAAAAAGTTACCTGGGTCCACAAGACCCAGGATAAAAAAATTCCAATCCTGGTAGGTGCACTGGTGCCAGGACTGGAAAAAAATGACAGTGTAGAATCCTCAAAATATGGAAACATTCCTACAATGGGGCCAGGCCAGGCCCAGGGGGGAGGATGGACCCCATGTTATAGAAAAAAGTAGCAGTCCACAAAAATCACAAAAACTGATAGGCCACAGAAGAGCCATAAAGTCTACCACAGCCAGGTTTGATGTAAGTTCAGGCTCCCAGGCCAAGAACAACCACAAATCATACTTTAACTATGTCCACAACTGCAAGTAAGGCACAATTGTGTGCATATGTCATTGTAATTGGAACCACTTATAATGAGACAGATGATATAGCAAACCTCCTGGCTATAGTACACTGCATCAATGGACTTACACAATATCCCAGCATGCCTTCTATATAGCATGAAACATGTCCTTTCAGGGCCTCTGGAATTAGTATTTCACTGTAGCCACCAAACAGGCATTATGCTTTGTGAATGGAGAACAGCAACAGTCATCCCTCTTCACAAAGATGGCCCATTTACAGACCTTGGAGACTACAGACACAGGTGTCTCAGTAGTCTGATATGTAATATGTTATCAGTTTACTCTGTTACCTGATTGTTTCCAGCCCCCTCATAAGAGCAACTAACAGGGTCTCTACCTGCTTCACTCCCCAACATGCCCCCTAATACCTCCTGCCCCCAGTGGTCCTACCTTTATTACACTCACAAATCCCTCCCATATTTCCAATAGCCAACCACAGCGCTAACCCAACACTACCTCCTCCATTTTCCCACTACTATCATACCTCCTCAACTAACATGTACAAGCATACCTTACCTATGCCCACTGCATGCACTCTCCTTCCATATCTTACATCGTACCAAAGCTCCATCATGCCCCCACTCAACCACTGTACTACTACTCACACCACCACTCATGTCTCACCCTCACTCAGCTCCCCTCCCACCAACTCAAGAACCATCCCTATGCACCCCGCATATCCTACCAACTATATTACTCAAACATAAAGCATCCCTACAACTTAACATAGCAACCCTCCCACCATACCTATTACCCACAGAGCACAATCATAAAGTTTCCCTAATAAACAAACACATTCAAAAACTGAGAAAACTAGTAACCTCATGCATATCAAAACTAGCCCTAAGTGGAGACATCCACCCCAACCCTGGCCCTTCCATCTCCAACCCCAGTCCTCATAATCAGACTAGAAACTACAAATTCTCCCATATCACAGCCAATATAAAGCCAAGTGACCTCCTTCTGTTAAGCCTAAATATTAGAAGTATATCCAACAAAGTCCTTGAACTCCATGCCAACATAGATTTGCACTCCTCAGATACAGTCATCCTGACAGAAACCTGGCTAAAACCTCACATTACCAGTGAGCAAATACTCCCTACTGGTTACGGCATACTAAGAGTAGACCGGCTAAACAAGAAAGGAGGCGGTGTAGCTATAATATTTAAAGAGCATCTAAACATCCAGATCTTAAAATCACCAGCTCCACAAATAGGCAATGAAGAAATAATATATACCAACCTCAAAATAAACCAAAACAAAACCATCAACATAATTGGATGCTACTTCCCACCTGGCCAAAACATCCCTCCACTAGAAAACCTCCTCAGCTGGTCTACCCACCATCTCCCCCAAGAAACTATCATTTTAGGTGATTTCAATATTGACTGGCAATCCTGTTCTGGCAACAATCCAACCCATCATATAAACCTTCATGGCTTCACCCAACTAGTCCAGTCACCAGCCAGGATAAATAAAAACTCCAGCAAGCACACTACCCTGGATTGTATACTAGTCAGTAAGAGCCCCCAGTCATATATAACAGGCTGCTTATCAGATAGCCTCAGTGATCACTCCCCAACATTCCTACTCAAAAAATACCTATACCAAGCTAAACCTGTTATCTACCATCAAATACGTAAAAAACTAAACTTTAACACACTCACATTCATCTCATCCCTCAAAGAATGTAACTGGCATCCCCTAAAGTACCTCAATCTTGATGACGCAGTTGAATTTTTTAATACTACCTTCCTGAGCATCCTTAATTACCATGTCCCCATAAGACTTTCCAGAACGAAAGGTCAACCCTCCCCATGGCTACAGAAAACCACTAAGTCAGAAATGAAAAACAGGGATAAAGCCTGGGAGCACTGGTGCAAAACCAAAACCCTCTCAACTAGACAGAAATTCCTAGAACTACCAATAGAGTTAAAAATCTAATAAAACAGGACAAATTCCAATACTACCAGTCTGCCCTAGACTCCTCCCAACACAGCCCCAAACAATTCTGCTCCTCCATAAACTCCATCCTCCTCCCAGGTAAAGTCAGTACCCCTCCTCCTAACATCCCTCACTCCTCTGAAAATATTGCTACCTCATTCAACACACACTTCACACAAACCATACTATAGCTAAACAAAACAATCCCCCTCCCCTCCAACCCACACCTTCAACTAGTAATCTCCCCACTGCCTTCTCTTTTTCTCCTGTACCTCCCTCCAACATAAACAAACTCTTAACTAAACTTAAGCCCACCAAATTAGCAGCAGATAACCTCCCAAGTGAATACCTACAAATTGCAGCTGATGCTCTGGCCTACCCAGTATCCATCTTGATTAACCGATCTCTGTCAGAAAGTTACGTTCCCACACTGTGGAAAGTATCACATATAATTCCCCTCCACAAAGGCAGCTCCTCCACAGAACTAACTAATTACTGCCCCATAGCTATTCTCTCTCCATTCTCCAAAATACTAGAGAGATGCATACATTCTCAGGTCTCAGACTACCTCCTTACTAACAACCTCCTTTCCAATACTCAGCATGGTTTCCAACAAAACCATAGCACCACCACTGCCTTACTCTCCTTTACTAACACTATCTTTCAGCTTAAAAACAATGGCTATCTCTCCTCTGCTACTTTCCTAGACCTATCTAAAGCATTTGACATGGTCCCACACAAACAACTCATCTCTGTCCTCAATAACCTATCCTTCTCTCAATCAGTCACCAACTGGTTTTAGAGTTATCTGTCTGACCACCAACTATCCATTGTGTGGCAGAATGACATATCTCCCCAACTACCTGTCTCCATAGGGGTCCCCCAAGGATCCATCCTTGGACCCCTACTCTTCTCTGTTTTTACCAATAATCTAGCCTCTGCCACCAAGAATGGCACACTCATACAATACGCAGATGACTCAACCATCATCTGCTCAGCCCAGTCTCTGCCCAAACTGCAAAATGCCACACAGGAAGCCTTTTCCTCTGTTGAAACTTGGTTATCCAATGCCCAGTTAATACTCAACCCAAACAAAACTAAACTACGCATCTTCCAACCCACCAAACATATTCAAAACAACTCTCACTTTAACATCACAGCAAAAGACAACACCACTATATACCCAAATGAACACACCAAATTGCTAGGAGTGGACATAGACAATAAACTAAAATTTGACATTCACATATCCATGACCATAAAAAAAGTCCACAAAAAACTAGCAGCATTATACAGAAATAAGCAAATTTTCACCAAAGCAGCAAAGATTTCAATAGCAAATTCCAACCTTATTTCCACCCTACTTTATGCCTCTCCAATATATACCAACCTAAGGCAATGCAATCTAAACAAGCTAGAGACCTGCTACAACAAAATCACCAAATTTGCCACAGGGGCATCCTACCATAGTCACCACTGTCTCTCACTTGCTGAACTGGGCTGGCTTGAACTCCCTCACCTCCTTCAATGGTATCAACTATCACTTGCCCACAAACTAGTAAACCATCCACTAAATGTCCCATCCCTCCAGAATCTACTCCAACCCTATCGCACCACCAGACCACTAAGATCCAGCAATAAAAATCACTTGCAGATCACTAAAGCCAATAACTCTGCAGGTGAAGCACTATTCTCTTGCGCCATAGCCAAATTATGGAACTCCCTCCCACCCACAATTACCTCCATACCATCATGCACCCACTTCAAAACTTTACTAAAAGCACACCTAAAAACATGCTGGCTATGCCCTTACAATTCCCACTATTATATCACCCACCCCATCCAACCACTACCTTTCTTTCCACCCCACTAACTACCTTGATTATAGCAAGTTCAGATGCTCATAAGCCTAGTACTTTTTTACAGCAGGAACTTCTTATTGTAACATTTGTTAATGTCTGTTATGTACTTCACAGATTCTAGTTGTCTACTGATGTACTATGTTCTTCACCTGTAAATATGTTTGTAATTAATTGCTATGTTAAATTGTTAATCGCTATGTAATCCAATGTAACTACTGTCTGTTTATTTTAACTGTGGAGCTTTTCTCCCCGGGCCTCCTCTGAAAATTGACCTAAGTCCAGTCAGACACTCCCGGTCAACAAATGTAAATAAATAAATAAATAAATAAATAAAGCCATGAAAATAATTATCCTGGAAATGATCAATAGAGATGTAGTACACCTACAGACACTGGATCAAACCCAGTTTGGTTTCATGAAGTGCAGATTATAGCTACTCTATTTGAGAAGGTAGCCAAAGCAGTGGATGAGAAAAAAATGATTCACTCCAACTACCATGGCCTGACAAGGCATTTGACACTATAACCCCCTCAGGCATTGTTGACAAGCTCAAGAAGTTAAGTGCAAACTAGTATGTCAGCCAGTGAATAGCCATGTGGCTGACAGACAGGATCCAGGAAGCTAGCATTCAGGAGTCCACCTCGACAATGAGGCCAGTCATCAGTGGGCCCCTCATAAATCATTCCTCGGCCTGCTCCTTTTAGGCATTTTCTTATCTGCAGTAAATTTGCTGATGATTGCAAATTAGGAGCTGTCACTGAATCCCACACTGATACAAATGTTATCCAGGAGGGGCTGACACAGACATACAGTTGTCAGAACCATGCTCTAACACTAAATGCCAAGAAATGCACAATACTATCCTTTGGGAAGTCATCCACCCCTGGTGACTATTGTATTGACAGCACACCACCAACAGCTGACCCAGTAGTCAGGGACTTATGGACACATAGACAGTGATCTAGACTTTAACTCTCACATGTCTGTAATATTGAGGAAATCATTCCATGGTGTGCAACCTATAAACAAAGGTATGGCATGTAAATCCAAGGAAGTCATTGTTCCATTGCATTCAGCAACTTATCATTGAGTGCAATGCCACCTTTGGTATGTAAATAACTAGGCATATCTGACAACTGTAATATCCACAGAAGTTCCTCACTAAACCACTACATGGTGTAGATAACATTTCCTGTGCAGACCGTGTGAAGGCCCTATCCATGTATTCTGTCTCGTGAATGCTTTGGAGGGGATGGTGTATGCCTGCCATACAGGGTAGTCTCAGACCCTGCCGTGGACCTCCTGCATATCCACAAAATAACTAGCACAAGAATTACCTGCTCTATAGACCAACAACTTGCTTGTGTTATAAATGGGACATGCTGGAGAGACAGGTATGTAATCCAGAGACTACATCCTATATGGAACAGGCTCTCTATCCATGTGAAACAGAGTTCTGCCCTAATGCAAATCAAGTGTAAGTCACACAACTGGATGGGGAACAGGACAATCATACCTGGTTTAGGACCAATATCTCTAATGGACACAGGGAAACTGCAGATGGTTCATCTCCCACCCCTGACTTGTAAACGGTTCAGCTCCCAAACCCTGTTTACACTTATCCAGGGTATCAGACTTTGTCAGAGTTTAGGGATGCATGATTAGTTTTAAAGAAACCCTTGTGTTTTTTAGCCTATTAAACACATATGAACCTATGAACCAATGATCCTATACTGTTTTACCTTTCTAATGACATTTTTCTTCTGTGCTGACATTTAGTCCTGCGCACTGACATTAATGTTTTGATTGCTGATGTGTAGCCATAGTTGTGTCCTCCACAATCTTGAAAGTAAAGCATAAACATTTCCATGTGGCACCTTTCATTGTGTGACTACACAGCCATTATAACAGCATCCATCTTAAAATACACACATTATTATGGTCTATTCATTATAAATGGCAATTTACAATATTTGTACATGACCAGTACAAGTAGCATGTCAAAAGCAACAATGGCTGAAACAAATTCATATTAATATAGAGAGTCACCCTGTGCATCAGACAGATAGCTTTAGTTCCCTGCATACATGAGAAAGATGATGGGGATGTGGTATGGGTATCTTCACTTGCACAGGGTGTTGTGTGGAGTGAAGGAAGCCTAGGTTGACCCAATAGGTTGGCAAGTGTGTATGTGAATCAGGAAGTGAAACAGGCAAGATGGACCATAGATATAACGCATGTGTGTCTGTAGGTGACCTGAATTTGACAGTGGTGTGTAAGTGTCTATGGGAACACAGCCAAGTTCAGTGCTAGCCCTAACTGTCTGTATTTTGGACAGCTGTGAGCTGTGCATGGTCCAGCTGTCAGTTCATCACCTCCACCCCAGATATGTGAACTGGCTCTGCCAGGAGTTGCACTGGCATCTCCATGCCCAAGGTCAGATGCTGTGCTACTACCTGAGGGTGACTGCTGTTTGCTGGGAGAATGTCCTCCATGGGACCATGCAGGACCATGAGCCCATGACCTGCCACATCTTGTTGTGGACACCATACTTCCCACTTTGACCCTCAGCAGATGTAGTTGCTGACCTATATCCATGAGCCCGACACTCAACTCCAACCAGACGTTCCATCAGAGACAACATGCATTCCAAGACAGATAGTGTGAGATATATCTCAGACCAACATCTTTCCACTGCATCAGTCAAGCATTCCAGGGTATTAGCAACATGGTGGAGACAGTCACAGATGTCAGACTTTGCTGCATCCACAACCTTGAGCATTCATCAGGAGTTCCTTTCCAAACTTGCCTGTGCCTCCTCCATGACGGCCCTAAACATATGACACGTGATGAGACACCTGCAACAGGTGGTGGAGGGACAGCAGGCCTCCTACAAGGACACCTATCAATCTGCCTGTGTGAAACCTTGCGAACTGTTTGGCAATGGCCACTGTTGACAGTCACTGCAGCAGCAGTAGTCACACTTCCCTGTTCAATGTCCCCACCCTCTGACTGTCCAATATCTCTGGCCACAGGGGACTGGGTATGTGTAGGCATACTAGCTGCGTACGGTGATAATGAGGGAAGATGAGGGATGTCAACCTCTGTGTTAGATTCAGCCCCTTCCACCCCTTGCTGTGCTTCACTTTGGCCACCATCATCATCAGAGACTGAAGAGATACTGACATCAGGTTGTGAAGGGACAAATACCAACCTCCTTGGTCACCTGTGATAAAAAGGGAAAAGCATTACATTAATACCTACACTACTATGGTCTGCAGTACCATGTTGCAATATATGTTAAGCTGTATATACTGCTGTCACTGTTATAGACTTCTGTAACCCTCAACCTCATATAGTAGGACATGAGGACATTGTTTTCTAAGCTAAATCTGCAATTATTTGGAAATAAAAGTTCTTTTAAACAAGAATCTCATGAGCAAAACATAATTGATGTACACTGTTGACATTCTGCAAATCTCTGCACAGTTGACAGATATGGCAATCTGTAATGTCCTGACAATACTGTTAAATCAATCACTGTGGTCACACATACAAGGCATAGTTATGAGTCTAAACTGTGCAGTCATAAAATATCTGTACAGTTGGCAATCATGCAGACAGTACATCAATCCAGTCAGCAGGCCTGGACTGACACATTAGCGAATACATTGAACTAAATCTATATCTCTGACAAAACAGTTTTGTGCTTACCAGCAGCAGGAGCATGGCCTCTTCCTACTCTGACAGTCCTGAAAAATTTTGAGGGAGAGGTAATGTAAACAACACCACATGTTACAGTATAACAGGGGTAAGACATCCAGATATCTTACATTTACATTAGATGCTATGTTAACAGGTATGTGGGTCACAATCTGTGCATGAGCTTAAAGCTGCAGCTAACCTCCTACCCCCCATAACATTCTGATACTCATGTAAAACTATATACACCATGACATACTGAATGCTACAGTATTCCAATGCTGATCCAGCTAAGCATACATGGATGTTCCTCTTGAGTGGAAACAATGGCACCTACGTCCATGACATATTGGATGATGGATGCCTGGGAGCTGTCCTGTTTTGCAAGGTTTTCCAAGAATTCTTTGGTGGCTGACAGATGTTGTTCTGTTGCAGGCCAATCACCACTGACCAGACAATCCCTGGCCACATCCACTGTACATCTTCTTTCCAAGTTAATCATACTGTGTTGCACCTGCTTATATGTCCAATTCGAGTGACCAACAGCATTAATGTTATGCACCAGTTCTTCCCAAAAGGGTGCATGCTGCTGCCTGATTAGCCTACCTCTGGACAGTAGGACTTGATGGTGTTGGCACAAGGCCTCAAGGATGAGGTAATTTTCTGCCTCAGTAAAAGGTGCCCTGTGTCTTGCATGCATGATATCTCCTGAAATACAAATAAATGAGAACACATGTCAGGATCACATATGTGGGAGTACAGTATGCAGAGATATAGCAACAAAGGAAGGCTATCAGTATTCACTGATGATTACATATCTCATATTCAACAGTGTGCCGAAAATACAAAGGGTATGAATGCTACTAGGATAGTAGCAATAGTCTCCTATTCCTGTTTGTGCCACGACAGATACTGACACATGATCACATACCCAACACAGGAGTCCATTGTAGTGTGCCCCCCAGCAGGACCCCCATCTTATTATATATAAAAACAACAGTGCCAAACAAATAGCAGTGTACTATTACATCTGCTATCAATGGAAGTATCCAGGAGACCTGTGTACCTATTTAACACAAAGCATTATACCCTTGCTGTACTCTACTTCCTCTTTAGGTGTAACACAGCTGAAGATCAATGACATGTCATCAGTACCGTTCTAAGAAAGGCTTAGTGATGTAATCCCCATTCCCCCTAAGTATCATGAAACATATGCATCTTGTTGGACATAAAATGGTTACATACCTTATGGAATACAATACTCATCTGTTGAAAGATACTGCTATGTAAGTACTGTGTCAATGAGTTAACCATACAAACTAACTCATACACAACAATTCCCCTAGCTAGAAGTTTGCCTTTTTAAGATGGTTCTCCTTAGAAGGTGATTGCCTCTGAACCAATCTGTGGTTCAGAAATGCTACATGCAGCCTAAACCGCTGATTTGCAATATAATCAGCCATTCCTATCTGACTATTCAACAAGATATAAGACCTCAATGTAATTCCGCCCTCTTTCTTATATGTTGGGATGGAAATTACTAGTGTAAAGATACCACATCATCACAGAGAGAATGATTGTAGCAGCTACTTTCTATATATTGATGTGTTTGTGCTACAGGCAGAAGCTGCTGCTGCTGCAGGCAATAGGCATAGACAGAGAGGGTCAAGACTTTGCAGGACAACAACACTGAAGAGTAACTGTGGGACCTCTGGCAGCCTTGGTGTACAGCCAGAGCCAGATGAGGGAACCCAACCCACTGTAACTGAAGGTATGTGTTTAAGGTAAGTATGTTAGCCAAATGTATCATTAATAGAGTAAAAGGCAACATGACTGGTGTCTCCTAGAACAAGGTAGGGGTACATTAACTACTATGTCAAGCAGTTAAACAACTGCCAAGACGTGTTATATCATGGTAGTCATCTATAATGTGTGTGCTGGCAGCCCTTGTGGCTAACATGACATCCATATATGTATGTTACTTGTGCAGCAGTGATTGTCTGCAATATCAATAGCAGATAATTCTGGGCTGCATTCTAATATTACTTGGCCACATTGGAATTGCATACTTCAAAATTCTCTGGGAATTCATGCTGATGCATGACCTGACATTCTATGCATTTTCTTGTGCTGTAATAGGACTAGTTAAAATGCGGTCCTATCTGTAAGCCTTTGACTTCCATTATTTAGAAGCAGACATTTTACCTGTACTGCTTTGAGTGGATAAATAGGTGATGAGACAGTCATTCATATTACAATCTATAATGGTGATGTCCACATGCATGTATTTTAAATGCTAGACACAGCTGTATTTGAACCCAGGACTATGTGGACCAAAAATTAAAGCTTTCAAAGCATTTAACAGATTGAGCTACAGAGCCACCATTATAGTTGGTGCATTTTACATGCTGTAGATATGATTTCACACTTACCTCCTGTTACATACCTCACTTACATCTATTATTATGTGTATGGCTTTATAGTGATGCTTTTCTCTACCAGAGTCCCAGTTAAACTCCTATTTTTCCACTAATCATTTAGCAGATTTGCACTATGCAGCACGATGCACAGCATCATGTAAACATGCTTAATGACAAGAAAATGACAATTACTAATGTTCTGCTTAAAACACATGATAAGCAATGGGTTGTGTGGCTTGGTGGGTCAATTTCAAGTGAAATGGTACTGGGTTTGAAATAGGGTACAAATGTATTTTTTGAACGTGATTATTATGCTTTCAAATACATGTAGTACTACACCGCCATTTAACATAGCTTAGCGATGCTGCACATAGCACAACACCACACAAAAATTCTTTAAACCAAAGAAAAAGTGGGGAGATAGGACAGTGGTGAAATGGCGTACAGTCAAGAGGAAAAAGATAGTGACAGACAGGTATGTATGTAGAGAATGGGTGTAGGAAAGAGACATAACTATCCATTTCTTCAACAGCAACAACAGTGCGCTTGAAATGATTTTTAGCTGAATTTGGACTGTCACCACAGAGATTAGGGTGATGACAACATAAGTGTGTTGTGAAGCCAATTGGACCAATTAAGTGTGTCCACTGGACATGTGCAAAATGGAGAGCTATGTATGGGACGATATTTTTTGGGGGGGCAGACACCCCCCTTTTTGTTTTTTTAGGAGTGGAATTTTGGGGAAGAGACATAGGTATTTGTGGGGAAGGTAATTTGGGAAGGTGAAGAAGCATTTGCAGGCAGAGAAAACAGACAAGACAGTAGACAGGGTTGGTGTGGGATACAAGAGGAGGGTGAACACCTTGGATGAGGCAGGTGTTATGGAATCCCAGTCCCACAGACATCAGACACGGTAACAGTGAGACTCAAGTCCTCATTCGTGAGACTATCAGCACTACACCTTAACTGCTCCTGTGGAGGCAATGGTTGATGCTGGCACCTGGGGCCAGACTGCCCCACCAGGAAGAACAGCATGCTCTCATTCTGACATAGGTGTGCACCAACAGCTCAGTGCACAAGCTAACACACTAAGCCTGGCAGTTGGTATTGGGTTGCAAAGGCATCTCCTCTACCTCCACTCCCAGAGGGGGCCACAGACCCAGCCTGTTGGGTGGAACTACCCGATGGAGCAGGTAGTGCATGGGCAGCAGAAAGCATGCCACAAGGCTGACATGCTTGGCCCTGGTGCCTCAGCTGGGAGATCCAATGTAGGTGGATCATCAGAAACTAGCCTATCTTGTCACACTGTGGTAAATGAAATATAAGCATAAGGGAAAAATAAACATAACCCAAACAAATGTAATAAATAACATAAGAAAAAACAATAATGAATAATGGAAACAAATTGAAAAGAATAAAGTGAGGAAAACAACAATAAATAAATAAAATTATTTTAACAGCAAAACAATATTAAATTATACATAAGGCCAACATAAGAAGTAATGACAAATAATATGATAATATCAAATGATACTAATAAATATACTGATTAAATAAATAAAAAGAAGAGAAGGGGTGGGGTGAGAGAAAAAAGAAGAATATTAGTAACTTCACAGATAATATAACTAAACAGAATACAACTACATACTTCTATATATTTTAGATTTCATTTGTGAGACCGGTGACTGCTATGCTGTTTATTTTAAATACTACCCTGTTCCTTACACACACACTAAAGTACAGATCCTAATACATCCATCAGTCATTCACTGTTGGCTATATTCTATATATGTTGTAACATGTACATACCTCTCAGCCTTTTAGCATGGGACATTATAGGCCAAGCCATACATAATGGTGGGACAAAAGCACAATAACAGGGAACATTCTTACATACTGTGTTCATACAATAGTAGCGAGGTGTTCTGATAACAGATCCGCCATTACATTGAATTTTGAGTGATGTCATATATCTACAAATCATAGGATTAGACACATGGAGCATTATGGGGCAATATTCTGCACATTTTGCAAAAATCGTGACAGTTGAGAGGTATGCTCATGTACACCGATTACACTTGACAGCTGGATAGTCATGGCACAGGCCTATGGGTGTGTACTTCACATGCAAGCATGGTTATGTTTCCTTTACTACATGCCAATACAGTACTGAATACTGTAGAAATTCGTATTTGTCTGGTGTGTGATTAAAGCTCACAAGCAGTGTCTACAGTAATACTGAACATTTCATTGGACACAATAAATTATCAGAGCACCATTTCCATTTACACTTTATTGATTCCTGTTGTTTCAAATGTTGCATTTACACACAGCGATAGCTGTGTAAGAGTTCTGTTAACTTACACATTTACCTTATTCATTTATTGACTGCAACCTACAGCATATTTCAGACAAAATGAGCAGAACACAGTATTGACTCTTAATCTGGGTAAAGCACAACATTAACTAATGGTTGGAAGCAATGCTGCACAGTACTGCTTGCTTACTTGCTTTAGCTTGCTTTACCAATTCAGATATGCACTGACACATTAATACAACTCTGTGATCTCTCAGATATTTTGTACTTGACTGTTGAAACTGCAATACCTGCATTTACTTTATTTTATTATTAAGTTATGCATTACATTATTACTTTATTGATTTTCTTACATACCACGCACTTGCATCATCCTGACCAAATGCCTTGCATGGGACTGGACACTGCAAGCCCTCTCTTCTGCAGCTGTGGTAAGAGAAGGAAACCATTATGCATACTAGTTTTGCACATATTCAGCTTGTATATTTATATATTACTAGAAAACATACTTACATATCCGCGGGGTGTGCCCATCCTGTGCTTCTTGGATCCAGGTATCCAAGGTTCTCATCTTCCTATGATATGGGTCATCATAATGGTGATGACACTGCTCACCAGTGTGGAGGATACCAGTCACACTGGTCACATCCGTAGCCAAACTATCCCAGGCCTCAGACTTACACTCTGAGCTCTGGTAGTCGCCCTGCAGCAGCCAGGGTCTGTATCATTCTACCAGAAGGCCAATGAAAAACCTGAACTCCTGCACACCCCACCTTCATCAGTTTGTGCCCTAAATCACACACCTTCCCCCATGACAGCAGTAATATCCACAGTCAAGATCGGGCTCCAAGGAATTATGTCAAATTCCCACCTATTGATATTTAAATAGGCTGCATTCCTGCTCTTGCACATCATAGTGTAACTTTTAAAAATGCTCCACATTGCTTAGCATTGCACAAACATGCACAACCCATGTTTAATTAAAGCTTAGCAATGCACAAATAGGAAAAGACCATTGACATTGTTTGCATGATGCTTAGCATTGTGCACCTTCTCTAAATATAACAATTATTTAATTTTAAGTCAACTGATATTTCAGTCATCTGACACAGTTTTGCAGCACTATATTTTATTTTATTTATTTTATTTTACATTTGTTGACCGGGCTAGTCCAACTGGATATATGTCCATTTTCATTAGAGGCCCAGGGAGAAAAGCTCCACAGACAGAGTAAATTTACCAAAACACAGGTACAATACAACATTTTTTCAATCATTACATATCATTGCATATGATATCTTAAGCAGGTAAAAGAAAATAAAAAATAAAATAATAGTCATAGTACATACCAGCTATGGATATGCATACAAAGTATATTCAATTATGCTATTAAGCTCTAAATTCAGACACATAAATATTGTTAGTAGTTAAGTAAGCAGGCTAAACAGGTAGGAAGATTAGAGTCCAGGGGGAAGGTAGGAAGTTAGTCTGGGTTAGCACAGGGGCATAACCAATGTGATTTAAGGTAAGGTTTAAGTTTGCTTTTAAACAGGGTAGCTGAGGATAGGGACATTAGGTGATCAGGAGGGTGTTCCAGGTTCTACCCATTGTATTGGAAAACAATGAGTCACCAGCTGCATTATTGGTCTTAGCTATTTGTACTAATAGTTTGATGAGCGTAGGGTCTTGAGATTGTTATAGGGAGTGATAAGGTTAGTGAGTATAGGTATATTTTCTGGTTGCTACAGGATTTCATGGGCAACTATTAGTTGGTTCAAAAGTATACAATTTGACAACTCTAACCAGTATAGTTACTTAAGATTGTTACAGTGATGGGTTCAATAGGTTGACCCAGTTGCAAATCTGGTAATATTGTTGTAGGAAGTAACCAATTTGTTCAGAATGCTTTTGCTTAATTTAGTGTAGATAGGGGAAGCATATAGAAGGGTTGAGATTAAATGGGTACGAGCGATAGTGGTCCTGGCTAGTGGAGTCAGAAAGGGTTTGATCCTGTAGAGGGAACCTAATGTTTTGTTTACTGTTTTTATAGTGTTGTTGATGTGAGGCTCAAAGGTGAGGTTATTATCAATTAGTACCCCAAGTAGTTTTGAGGTAGGATCAGGAGGTATGATAGTTCCATTGCTAGATAAAGTTTAGTGGGGTGGTCCTACGGGTGGGAGTGAATAGTAGCATTTTTGTTTTTTTTAGGGTTCAGGATGAGGCAACGGTGTAGAAGCCAATTTTCTACTGTGCTAAAGACTGTTTGGGTTAGGGACTGAAGTTCGGGTGGAGAAGTGGCTGAGCATATTAGTGTGGAGTTGTCTGCATATTGGATACAGGTAGCTTGTGGTATTACAGAAAATAGGTCATTTGTAAAGATGGAGAAGAGGAGAGGACCCAGTATGGAGCCTTGTGGGACACCAAGAGCAACTGGGAGGTGGGAGGACAGGTTATTTTCTCTTAGCGCAACCTATATGTAAAAGGTATTGCTGGCCAGGACTCAAACCCAGTACCTACTACACTGCAGGTCATGACTCAACCTATCTAGGCATTGGGATAGTGAAGGAAACTTGTATATCTTAAGATATACTATGAAGATGCCTGTAAGAGTAGTGCACCTTTACTGTGTGGGTTTGTGTGCTGCCAAGCACTGCAGAACTACAACAACTGAATGCATCTGGTTTCCATTTTTAGCTGTCTAGCAGATGTCTACTGCATGCTTGCTCAGTGCTAAGCATTGCTAAATACCATGACACATCACAAACAAGCACAGAAAAAAATTAAAAACAAATTAAATTGAATGCATCTGGTTTCAGTTTTAGATGTCTGGCACATGTCTGATGAATGGGTGCACAAAGCTAAGCATAGCTAAATAACATGCTGAAGTGCACAAACAAGTGCATAAACAAAAAAATATATATAAATCCAATTTATTGATATAAAATGACTTGCAGACTTTTTGGTCAGGATTAATGGGCCAAAAGGTATGTGGGTGTACCATCAGTCTTACACAGATTTAATATCTATGTTGCTGTGACCTCCCTTAGGTGAGCACCATTATTAATATGTATTCTTCTGGTTATCTGAATGTATCATCTCATATAAAAACAACCAGAATGTATTTTTTTGGGGTTTACTTTGTATTATTGAATTTTCACTTACCTGAAAATATGAACCACAAGATAACTTCACCAAAAACTTAGTTTAATGAACAACCAGATCACCACAGTTTTACTCTGGGAAACCGACCACTTGGCCAGCATGAAAAAATAAAGGAACCAAAGAAAATCAAACACACCCAAGTGGGGGGCCTCACCCCACCATACCCCCGCTAACTAAATATACCATCTTCAAGATTGCAAAGGGCAAAGTTCACTTTGTGGCCAAGTAGACCCTTTATTTCATATTTTTTTTCTTTCTTTCTTGGGTTGTGATATTAATCAAAAGTTGAGAGTTGAACTGTGATGTTTATTGCATTATGGCATGTGGTGTCTCCTATGCTGCCGTTTATTTCCTTTAAAAAGTATTGCGAATAGCACATTCATCTTTCTTCTACTTTAGGAGAAAGGAAACAAAATCATTCTGGACTTAATATGTAAAACATTGGTATAACCATTCTGTATTGTTTTAGCTAGAGTTATTTATAGAAATAAAAAAATGTCATAAATGCAATAAAAATCAGCACTGTGTTGTAGAAGTAATAAGAACATATTTATATAACTTAACTAATTTTTCATGAAATCCACTATACAAATTTAGAACAAGGGATCCAAAATAAAGAAATGCAAGTTTGTAATGTGTAAAAATAGTTAATCTTACAATTCCTCTATGAAGAAATGTATGTTCAAACTGAAGCACAAAGGCATGTGTGATTCATAGGATCATATGATCACAGGAAGTTACTAGGCTAATGGCCCTAGGGCCCTTACAAGCCTAGCCAAGTTCTACCCTTGTTTTCACAAACATCATCTATTGCCCCTGTCCAAGAGAGACATAGGTGGAACCCCAGGGTGAATTTATAGTTACCCATCCAATTGTCCAGACTGCACTTGAAGAAAGCCAAAGTGGTGCTCTGCTTGACATGAACTGGCAGTCTGTTCCATGGAAGTGGTGACCTCTGGAAGACAAACCTGTCCATCTAGCAGGTTCTGTTAACGTCACATACCAGGTTAAAGTCTTTAGAACGAGTAATCTGTGAGCCATTAGACATACAGATATGCAGCATTTCCAATAAAGCAGAGTCAGAGATTTTCTTATAGGCAAAGGCAGAGATTGCCTCTGAATAGTCTGTATGCAATGGAGTAAAGTGACAGTGATTCAGTTGATCCACATAGGACAGATGCTGAATACCTTGAATTCTCCTTGTGAGGAACTTTTGTGGTCTCTCCAATTGCTGCAGGTTCCTGGAAAAGTACATACCAAAAGGGGTGCTGTGCTCAGTTATTGGCCTGATGAAAGAAGAGTATAGAGCTTCTTTTTTTCTGTAGGTAGTGCCCTTACTTATAAGATGAGCAATACAGAATGCCCTTCTTACCACTGTGCAGAGACTATGATCAAAGGTAAGGTTGCTGCCAACCTGTGTGCCCAGGTGTCTCACCCCTGAGTGCATGTTTAGGGTGTTTCTATTGATGTTGTAGTTATCAGGAACATCGCCCTTACCAAAAGGGATGATAATACATTTTTTTGCATTTAATTTGATTTATGACCTGATGATGTGTATGTGTGAATACATATGCACTAAATACCTGACCTGTTGTTACTGTTTCACCTTAAGTTGTGATATTAATTTCCAGATCAGCCATGCAGCTGGCCACCCAATACTGAGTGATAAGGATCAGTTTCCATCTTTTCTTCGCACCATGACAAGTGTATACTCTCAAACATTTGCCATTGTAGAATTCATTAAACACTTTGCATGGACCTGGGTAGGAATTATTTATGCAGATAATGATGTCAGTGTACAAGTAAGTCAGCAGCTGAAAGCAGAATTATTCAGAGAGCATGTCTGTGTGGCATTTTTTGAGTTGCTTCTAGTGCAAGGACAAAACAGAATAGCTCACCTTGTAGAAACCATTGTTGCTTCATCTGCCACTGTAATCATGATTTATGCCTATGCCCCAGAGGTAACCGTTATAATGGAGGAAATGGCAATGCAGAATATAACTGGCAAAGTGTGGGTGGCACCAACTTGGACAGAAGACTCTGTTTTTTCACATAAGAATCTCTGGGAAATCTTACACGGTGTAATAGCATTCACATCACCTGCTGGATCTATTCCTGGATTTAAAGAGTTCCTTTATAGTATTCACCCACTGAAGTATCCAGAAGATATTTATATGAAGCTCTTCTGGGCCACTGTATTTAGTTGCATGTGGACAGATAATGTAACAATGGAAAATGCACCAGATGAAGGACGAATGTCTGATTCCAGGTTTTGCACTGGAAAGGAGAATCTAGAAACTCTTGAAGAAAGCATTTATCCTGTCAATAACTTCAGAAATACCTACTGCATGTTGAATGCTGTCTACTCCTTAGCATATGCTCTACAAAACTTGCAGTCATGTAAATCTGGAGAAGGACCATTCAGTAACCAAACATGTGCAGACAAAAAACATTTTGAACCATGGCAGGTAAGAGACAGTTTGCTAATACTTAATACTTTCTGGAAACTAAAGGTGTGTGGTAAATGAGATCACATAGCCTTGCTCTGTATCTTACTAACTTATTTATATTAAAGTTATAACACTTACGTTAGTGATTTGTTTTCATTTATTCCTTTCCACAATATGTAATAAAGAAAACAGGAACAATTTTAGTATATTCCAAGTTTCAGTATATGTAGAGCATTTTTAAAGTCAAGTAAGTTATTTACAGTTGTATTATACATAAAGTATATGTTTTGACTAATATAAAAGGAATCAAAATTAAGATGCACATTGTTTGCAGTTATTGAAGAGATGACTTTTGAAATGTGATATGTACAATCAACAGATTCAGGATAAGGATCACCTCCCTTGCAAGATAGTGGCAAAGTATTACCATGATAAGAAAGAATAAATGTATGAGATAGACTTATTTCAGGTGAGTGTACATTCAATTTAATGGCCATTTAGCCCTTTTCATCTAATAAACAAAAATGTCATTTTCCAATCCATCCATACAGCATTAATTAGAAATCAACATTACAAACTCAGACATTTGGTTCTAGCCCCATATAATTTACCAGCAGAATATTTAAAAATGGAAGCTGATGCCATAGCATTCCAGTCTGTATTCTATTAAATAGGTCCATCAGTCGATGTCACATGCCAGCATTGTGGAAAAAGTCTTACATCCTACTGTTACATTATATTGACACAAATTACAACCCAAGAGCAATACTATCACTTGTATCCAAAATACCCAAGAAATGTGTCCATTCCCAGCTACTTATTTATGTAACTAATCTCATAATATTGTGTCAAACACAGCACGGATTTCACCCCTATCTTAAAAACACTACTGCTCTTCTCAGCTTTACTAACAATGAACCTACTCAGAAACCTAGGAAACCTTCTTTGTATTCACTCTTTAGACCTATCAAAAGCTTTTCATATAGTATCATACAAAAACTACTGTAAATAAAAATGTTGCCTAGATCTTGCTATCCCATCTCTCTTCTAGTTCCATAGCTACTTTAATATGCATTCTCACGCTGTTAATGATAATGTAATGACATCTCGGTCTTCTTTCCTGCAGCTAAGAGTTTTAATATTTTCTCCAAGAAGCAAAAAAAAAAAAAAACACTTGCATAACATGATCAAACAATGCAAAAATAGAACTGGTAACTCACACCAGACTTTTAAGAGAAATTATTGATGAAAATATGAAATTAATTTGAGACATAATTCAATCTGCCAGAAAAACAATCAAAAGTTTGGATCTCTATACAGGATAAAAGTTTATATAACAGACATTGCAGGAAGACACACTTAGAATCTATCACAATCATCTCTACCCCTTTATGTTACAGACTGCACAAAAAATCAAATAGAGCAATGCTATAATAAAGTGGACAGATCATTAGAAAGTACCATTTAGGACAGACCACTGTGCAACACTAAAGTAAATCAAATGGCTTGAGAATTCATACCACCTAGCCGTTTTCACAGCTACTGTAAACACACACTCTTCCACAAACCACATACGTGTCCATCTGCAGTTGACACAATCACATACTTCTCACCATCAAGGGCATCATACTCTATTGACAAACATCAGTTACTTATAATCAAAGCAAACAATAAGACAGGGCGTGCACATTGCATGTTACGCAGAGTCAGTCTCAGAACTGTACAGCTCCATCCTCCTCACTGCAAGACAAGCAGACGCATTAAAATCCTAATTGTTTTTCAAAACTAACACTTAATGGACATATGGATCTGATCTTGCATAATCCCAGGTTAATCCCAGCCTTATTATTGTTATTATTATATAGACTTACCAAATTAATGTGCTTCATACATGTATTGTACAACTATGCTGCATTACAAAAATGCAATCTAGAAAGGCCAGATAGACAGTCTTATCCAGTCTTATTCAGCTGCATGGTTGCCTTTATGAGTTGCAAAATGCATTAGTATTCCATTCTAGTGTGTACCAGGCCAGTTTTTTGAGTAACATTGTTCGTGAATCTTGCCTACTATTTTTTTCTTTTACTAAAACAATTTGTTTAGCCAGGTACTTGGGACCATCTTGGAAAATGTAGTAGTTATACTTTTTAAGGAAGTTTATTTGCTACTGTATTCTAAGTAACTGAACACCCTCTGCACTTCCATATTTTCTATTGGTTGGTTCCCTTGTTATTTATTTAATTACTATTTATATCTTGGCTAACTGTGCCATTTTATTTTGTTCTTAATTTGTTAACAGGGATAGACCTATGATTCCATTGTAATTTCATTCTCAACCAGGCAGTAAACACAAAACATAACATGACATTATATACAGGGTAAAAGACAAAATGCAATACATACATGTATTATATACAAAGTGAATGACAGAATTGGCTACAGTGTATGAAGACTATAAATACATGACATTATATACAGAATGACTGACAAAACACAGTATATAGAAGAACAATATACAGAGGGGATATGAAGCTGCCATGCTGAATGAATCATGAAGAAAAGTAGAGCCAGAGCAAGGAATGTAGAAAGAGGATAAGTAGGAGGAGCTTAAGTTATATGACCAGAAAAAGGGATGATTTGCATTTTCCTAGAGTCCTGTAATGTGCTTCTAGTTCTGATAAGAAAATGGGGAAAGGGGAATGATCTGTTAAAAAAAAGAAGGAACATGTTGCCACAGTTTGGGAACATGACTAAGTATGGGATGTGCAATGAAACCTGGTTTGGGGGTTTGTAGGAGAGAACCTGAGTAACTAAGACTTCTAAAGTCATTTGCTGGTATGTATCTGAATAGTTTTGAAACAAGAGACATGGAAACCTTATTCCTGACAAGTTTAAACAGATGGAAAGGGAGTAGAAAGTCAGTACATTATTTCAGCCAGTTAACTTTTCTAGTTGTTTTGTAATGACGTTCATTTCTTGGAAAGAGATTGATAGATCTTTATATGAAGTTTGAGGTTATTTAAATGGTGGATGCATTTGTTTTAGAGGCTGCAGCAATCTGGGGTTTGGAAAGAAAAGGGAAGAAATTATTAACTCAGAATAGGAAAGTTGATTGTGTGTGTGTGTGTGTGTGTGTGTGTGTGTGTGTGTGTGTGTGTGTGTGTGTGTGTGTGTGTGTGTGTGTGTGTGTGCACTCCAAGTGGAGATTACAAATTAGGAATTTATCCAACTAAATCCCTAGGCATTTGACTGCAGTGATATTTTTCAATAATATTATTTAGATAATCAAGGATTTGTAGAGGTCTGTAGATAGAAGTGAGCTTTTGCTTAGTACCATGAAGCATTGTTTTTGTCTGAGGAGTTAAACAGTAATAGTTTATTAGTAAAGTCAGGAAAATCTATGTGAAGTTTGAATTTATGAGAGGAGAGACAGAGAATTGTTAAACTAGAGTAATGTCATTAGCATAAAGCTGGGAAGGAAGATGCATTAAGTCAAGAGGAAGTCTGCTAATCTAGATAAAAATCAGAGAAGAGGTGTCGCAATAGATATATGGGAAATGCTTTTCAGCATGGGGAATTGGTAGAGCTTGTTGAGCTGAAATTCAGTTAGAAGTTATGGTTAAACAGGTGTTTTTTGAACCAGGACAGTGTTTAATCACTAATGCCTATTTCAGTGAGATTGTCTAGAAGAACTGTGTGATCAACAAGCTCAAAGGCGCTGGTGAGGTCAATAAAAATATGTCCAGTAATTAGACCTTTGCCCATTCCAAGCAGAATATTGTCAGTGAGTATCCTGATGGATGTGGATGTACTGTAACTAGACCAAGCACCATGCATATTTTGAAAGAGAAGGTGCTATTGCTTGATGTATTGAGTGAGTTGCAAGTAAAGCAATTTTCCAGAATCTTTTGTAAGGTAGGAAGGATAGAAATTAGTCATAAGTGTGAGGGATTGGACGCATTAGCTTTTTAAGGGGAGAGTTTAGAATCCACAAAACAGCAGGCAATTCCAGAAAAGCCAACTGTGAGTTGAAAAAGTAATCATGTCTGTTTAATGAGACAGCACATACAATTACTTACTTTTGTAACAAATACTTCATCAGAATCAATAAATTAAACCAAACAACATCCTTAAATACCTCTCCCAATTGATCACATGACTCATTGCACAATTCCCAGCAATTCAAAACAATTGCATTGGCCTATTTGTTAAAACAAACCCCCACACTCATCTTAAAAATCAGAAAATGTAAACAGACTTGAATAATTTTTCAATTCATAGTTGTCTTTTCTGGAATTGCCTGCTGTTTTGTGGAGCTTGCCTTGGTTTGTTTTTCTGTGGTTACCTGGTGATTTTACAATGTTATTTTGCCAGATATTGGTCATAGTATTAAATGTAATACATAAGTTGTAGCTGTGTTTCAGTGGGGTTATGATGTTGTCTTTACTGTGATAAACCATTGATAAAAGGTATCTCCACCAGGGGGAAATTCAAGTTTAATCTGCTCGAGCAATAACTGGATAGTCTTGGGTGCAACTGCTCTGAGGAAAAAAATGGGATGTATGGAGGGGTGGAAGAGGCAGTTTGGAAGTGGTTAGAGTAAAGCATGGGAAGCTTGCTATAATGAGAAAGGATGTCAGCCGTAGAAAATTGAGAACATGTTGAATTCATGGAGGTAAGTTTATTCCATTACAGTTAACTTCTATCCAAATGTGCCTGCTGTCCTTTGTGGCTAGACTATTCTGAAGCTGGAACTCGCACCAGTGTGAAGATATTTCTAACCTAAGCTGATGATTTTTGTCTGAGACTCAGTACACCATTGAAGTTAAAACTATATAACACTTGGTTTTGTCTTGTTATTTCTGCTGTGGGAAATGTTTCTAAAGCATTTAAAATGTAACTATATTATTATTTTATTTAACTTTTATGTATTAAACTCTGTTTCTTGGAATTAAATGCTGTTATCCCTTAGTGAGACAACTAACAGCCAGGCTAGCTCATGAGCTGTGATTGCTTTTAAAAAGTATGGAAGTGAATTTGCTATTGGCTATTGAGTTCCAAGAGCATTTCTCAAGCCTTTCTACTTCTGTCTTGAGCTAGTACTACCAGGACATTCAATAGCAGAGCTAAGAATTTTTCCACCTTTTCACCCTGGTCTAGTTTGCACTCATAAATGCAAAATCTCTCTTTTTGTTTCTCTGTTTTGTTATTTTGTCCACCCCTTCTCTTTCATTGGCTTTTGTCAGTCAGTACAAAACTATCATTTTGTGAAGTCATTCCCCTTAAGATATTTACATAATTTTACCTTCTCATTATATTCCATATATCCAGAATCCAGAGCCATGGTCTAAAGCTAAATTCCAAAAAGTGCATAGTCATCTCCTTTGAGAAAAACAAAGTGCCCACAAATTACCACATAGGTGGTAATCCATTAAGTACGGAAGAAGTAATTAGGGATTTGGGGGCCCAAGTAGATTGCAATCTCTCCTTTGACAATCACATTGCCAAAGTGGTTAGAAAGACATTCTATATAGCCTACCTTATTATGAAGGGATTCACATCTAGATCATGAGAGGTCATTGTGCCCCTCTACTCATCACTCATCAGGCCCATAATTGAATACAATGCCCCGTTTGGGATGTACCTTACCCAACACCTGCTACAACTAGAAAGACCCCAAAAGTACCTCACCAAGAGGATTAAAGAACTCAAACAGATGCCCTACGCAGTTAGACTAAAGAAACTCCAGCTCTACTCAGTTGCTTACCGCCTACTCAGAGGCAATCTGTGCCTGACGTATAAAGCCATGTCCAATCCAGAATTAATGGACATGCTCCACCTCAAGAAATCCAAATCCATCAGAACTACACGCTCCAGTGACTTAAACCTCAGCACAGAAATAAATAGAACATCCTGGAGGGACAGATTCATATCCCAGAGGCTCCCCTCACTCTGGAACAAAATCCCAATCCATGTCAAACAGAGCCCCTCAATGACCCTCTTCAAGAAGAATCTTGACATTTGGATGGGAGATCGTAAATTTAACCCTGGGATCTCTTCTGTGTCACTGCTAGACAGAGGCACGGTAAACTAACCTTAAATGGGGTATCTTCTGTGACCTACTATACAGAGGCACAGTCAACTAATCTAAGAAGGGTGACGAAAGCCAAACACACTTTGGCTAGGCTTGTAAATGCCCTAGGGCAGATAGCCTAGTATCAGCCTATGAACCTATGAATACCGACTGCCCATCTGGCTAATCTCTGTTGCTCTTTTGTACCTAATGATTCTTGATATGCCTTTGATTATTATCAATTTGTCTTTGGAAGTTCCTCCCAGTCTCATGTCATATACTCATAATATTGAGAACTAGAAGACCAAACTGGGAAGTTCCTTTCCTTAAACTGCTAAAGCCTAAATTACCATCTGTTTTATATCTCCATGCCTGCTTTATGCACAGTGCAGTACTTAAAAGCATTAACCCCCTTTTTGTTCATCCTTTTAAAATCTGTAACATCTGACTTAAGACTAACATTCACTGGAGAGTCTTCTGTATATATTTTGTATTCAACCATAATTTCAAATAATCCCTGCTGAATTCACTTTACTCATTTAAAAATCTAAGTATTTGCTAAGATGGAAAGTCAGTATAGTAGCTTCGCCTCTGTTGCCAACCCTGCATTAAGTTCACATATAATGACTTTATTATCATGCCTAATAAGTCATTCTGTGAGTGGTGTAAATAATTAATTAATCTGCAGGCATACCTCTCAATTCCAAACTTTCTCTGACTTTCACATACCTCCACTGTAATCTATCATTAACCACAGCAAAAATCTTATGCCGAGGTTGTAAAATAAATACTCCCAAGGCCTACTAGAAATTAGAAGGTTATGTCTCAGCAAAACTTCGGCTGCTAATAGATCTCATGCATACCTACTATAAAAATCAGGGAGAGAAAAGGCTATTAGGTCCAATAAAGGAGCCCATGAAATTATCTTGGCCTCTGAAGCCAAAAATAAATAAAGATTCATCTTTAGCTATATTAAAAAAACTAAGGAAAAATACTTTGTATTGCTCTGACCTAATTCATAAGGACACCTTCAATTGTTGATCCAATAGACATAGCGAATATCTTTGCAAACACATTAAGTGTCAATTTCACCCTGAAGACTTCTTTCCAATGCCCTGAAATACCCCAAATCCCTAACTCCACCAATTGTGTTTTAAGATCATTTCCTGAAAGTGATAACCAAAACCAAAAATACTTCCATCATGAGTCATGAAAATATAAATGCTTATTTAGTTAATGGTGTTAATCCTACCCATGTAGACTCACTCCTTTAACTGTTAAACCTAAACTTAACTACTAGTTCCAACCTTGATGAATTGCTCACTGCAATACAACATAAACTGATAATTACAGATCGGTCAGTCTTTCAAGCATCATTTATAAAGCTATGGAAAGTATTATAACTGACTTTGTAAACTATATCAAGACATTTATTAGACTTGATCCCTAACAGTTTGGCTTTTTGAAGGTAGATACTTTTTACTCAATTTGGTAAACTTCTTTAAAATGGTTAAAGAGGATGGAGACAGTGGTCATCTAGTACACACATATGTATCTTACCTGACCAATGCTTTTGACACCATTCAGCAAGTTGGCATGATACAGAAATTAAATTATTTAAATATCAACCCATATGTGGTAAGATATATAGCAAACAGGTTGAAAGGCAGAATCCAGTCAGTGCGGTTGCAGGCACCTCATGAGGAAGTATGAAAGTGACCATTGGTGTCCCTCAGGACTTGATGCTGTGACCTATCCTTTCTTGGTTTTTACTTTTCAGATCTCCAAGGAAAGAGAGAGAGAGAGAGAGAGAGACACAAAATCTATTTTTAATAAAGTCTACAGATAAATCATATTGGGGAGTTGTTGTTTAGTCACCCTCAGATACCAAAATGCTCCAGAATGAACTCTCCCTGGTAAACTCTGGGTATATGAAAAATGGTACACCACCAAGAAGCACTCATAAGTACGGCAAGAGTGCAAGGCCAAAAAAAAAAAAATTGGAAAGACAAAAAATGGCCAGCACTCCACTGCAATTAAATACATTTTATTCTGCTTTACATAAAGAAATAAAAGCAAGGCAACTGGTTTTGGCAAAATAACCTTCTTCAGTACCAAATACAATATTGAAGTAAACCCCACTCCAATTTTATACATACAAAACCCACCCCCAAATTAGAAAACACCAATAGCAATATATCATTAAGTCCTGGAGAAAATAAAGCACCTAAATGAATGATCTAACTCTGTTCTTTTTGATTTAATAATTCATGCCAACCTAATCTATTCAACCCCTTAAAACAAATATGATCAATAGCAGTAAATCTAAATGAAGCAGTAGGATGCTAAGAGTATGTTTATACAAATCACTTGATGTACAGCAATTTCTAATATCACTAAAGTGTTCGAGAATGCAAATTTTAAACTGTCTAGAAGTCTGTTGAATGAAAACAGCAGAACAGTTACATTCAATCAGATATACCACACATTCTGAGACACAAGTTTTCATACACCGAATATGAAAAACTTGAGATGTATTAGGAGATAAAAAATGTTTTATTTTCATAACAGACTTACAAGCTGAGCAAAATCCATAAGGATAGCTGCCTACTAATTATGTCCCTTCAATAGAATATTACACAGTTTGCACAGGTGGATCAGAACAAAAAACTTTTCTGAAATTATACAAATGATTGCCAATAGTTTTCCACCATCTGTAAAAAAATGAACAATGTGTAGTTAACAATTGTGCCAGCCTATTATCAGATAGAAGTATTCCTGTGTTGTTGTTGTGTCTTTCGGCTTTTTCCCGGTTAGGGGTCGCCACAGCGGAACTCCTGTCTGCTAATGATTGGTAGTTGATTTTTATGTGCTGAGTTACCAGCCCTGATGCACAACCTTCAACGAAGGTATGCCCATTCATGCATGTCTCCACGCAGAAGACACTGTAGCTGAGAATCGAACTGGACAGCGTCTTACTGTGAGGCAACTAATGTTTATTAATTAAATCCAAAACTAGTGATCATACGTAACAAAGCATCCTCCTCCTTACATTCCCCATATTTTAATAATTTGGATCTATGCATAGAGCTGGCAAAATTCTGTCCTTGATAGATATCATCAGATTTATAACCTCTGGCACAAAATCTTGCTACCCTTTCTGCATTATGTTTCTCTAATTCATCAACTGAAGAACAGATTCTCTTAACCCTTAAAAACTGAAATTGAGGGATTTCTAATTATACAGGGTGGATGGCAGCTAGTGGCATCTAAAAAGGAATTGTGATAAAACTGTTTCTGGAACAAAGAAGTAGACAGTGTGAGATCAACGTAGACAGTGTGAGATCAACATTTTTAACAACCTTGACATCCAAGATGTAAATCTGATTCAAGATGTAATTCATACTGAATTGCAGACCATGTTTACTATTATTCAAATATTGTAGAAATTCCTGCAAATAAATAATAGTTAATTTCCACACCATCCAACAATCATCAAGGTAGAAGTGCCATATGTCAATTTCTTCCAGAAAAATGTTATGACTAACATCATAAATCAACTGTTCTTCTAAATACTCCATGAATAAGTTTGCATAAAAAGGCGCAAAGGATGCCCCCATGGCTGTACCTTTTAGCTGTAGAAAACAATCACCATTAAAATATACTGCTTATAACATTCTTAGTTAGACCAGGTTCCATTAAACAAACCAAAAAAGTATTGAACCCTGGGCTGTATAAGTGGATCTTTTCCAACCAGAATTCTGTCGCCAGTAAACCAGCCCAATGCGGAATGTTCGTATCTAGGGCTTTAACATCCAAAGTATACCATGAAACATCCAACTGCTCATATTAAAAAATTCAGTAGTATCTTGAACATGGGATCTGACCCCAACCAATAATGGCTTCTAATATGTTGTCTCAAAAGTTGACAATGGCTCAGTCAAAGACCACGGCACAAAACTATAGGCCTGTCTGGGGGAAAAGTTGAATTTTTATGTACCTTGGAAAATCCGTGAAAGTGTTGTGGTAAAGGATCCTGAACTGTAAGATAATATACTGTATTTTTTCAAATAATGCCTTCTTTCAAAGCTAATGATAGGAAGGTATCTATATCCTACTTAAACCATAAAGTAGGATCCAAAAATATTTTTTAATAGAACTAAACATCCAATAGCTGACTATAAACTTCTTGCAAATAAAGGGACTGATCCCATCCTACAAATGCTCCACCCTTATCAGCACTATTAATCATAATATTGTGATT
>NC_056739.1:239798614-239811114 GCF_019279795.1 Protopterus annectens
TGGACTTCTTCAGAACATCTTCAGTTATCAAAATCACTCCTATTATACTCTTACAAGTTACAAGATCACCCAGCTAATTAAATCCAATTAACCCAGCAGCCCTAAAGTTACATGTTGGCAAAAAAACTAATAATGAAATTATTCCAAAAACACATTGAATACTGTAGGATACTAAACAATAACAATGCAGTGCTACTAACAGGATAAGTATATAAAAATGCAGTTAAAGTCATAAAAAATAAGCAGCTTTTAACCTCAAAATACTTATTAATTGGGTGATCATGTGAATTGTAAGGGTATAATAGGAGTGTTTTTGATGACTGATGGTATTTTGAAGAAGTACATATTATTGGACAAAAGTGCTTAACTTGTGTTTTGTCTTAGTAATGAGTGTATCATCTTTTCATGCCACTCCTTGCTTTTTTTTATTTTTATTTTTACCTAAGCAATATAAAGATGATGGGGGCTGTAAAGTTGATGGAGGGGTTTTGCTAGGTATGACTTATTACTAGACATTCAGGGCTATTTTCAGGACCTATGGAACTTGTATTTTTAATTTTGGAATGATCCAAAACAAGTGCCAAAATGACTTGCTCCAAAATGATTTACAAAGGGGAGGTGTTGGAAAGAATGGGGTTGCAGACAGGAAGGTGGGTGGGGAAAAGTTGTAAGAGAAGTGGAATGCAGGAATATAAAAGTCACAGAATGAGGTACCAATACAGATAAGTGCAGTAAAGAATTACTCGTTACTTCTAAACTTCCAAATATATCTGTTTGAGGTAGAAGTGTTGATGTGGAGGTAGGGCTGTCCAGAGCACAAGGTGTTAAGGGACATGATCAGCAGAATATGTAGGAGTGCAGTACTGGGATTCAGAAATGAAGGCCAAAACTCTATTTGTGATAATGGCTATGGCATCTCAACTTTAGCAGTATGCCACAGCAGTTTTTTTTTTTTTTTGCTACTCAATTTAGAGTTCAGGGAAGCACCAGAATGAGACTGGGGAACTGCACAAGGTAGCAGATAATTTAACTACAGTTTGGGGGAAGGCCTTATACTTGTGTTTCCAGTGAATTGCAGTCCTTTTGTTATTAACTGGCAATGCATTTCTTAATGGTAACCTGAGAGACACTTTCTTTTAAAATCCTTTTTATATTTAAGTGGGTATCTTTTTGAGATGGTCATGAACTTTGTCTTTTTTGTTATAAAGTTTACTACTAAAATGCAAAGTACGAGAGCATTCCCAAAATAATGTCCACATGGACACTTTATTCAAAAGTTAGTAACAGAATTCCTCAGAATAAAACTTACTCCAATCAAAACACATTTAAAAACTAAGTAATGTAGAAGATATGAACATGTTTTGGTAGTATATAGTGCACAATGTCGAACATCGAATCTTCCACCCTGTGCAGACTCACAGGAACAAGTGGTAACATGGGTCCACAGGGGGGCAAATCATGGTGATCACTCTTGCAGTCCTCAGTATCCTTTATCTTACAATCTTCTAGTAGTGTTGTTTTCAGATTCAGAATTGTCTCACTTGCATATCTGATAGTAAACAGGGCTAGATAATGAACCGTGTAAATTTTCATCACTATGCACTGTCTGAGTTTCTGCTTGAACTATACAACATCAGAGAATAGTTAAAAAAAATCCAGGTTAGGAAACAACTCACTAGGGAGATAATCACCATGATGCTGAATAGGATTTTGTAAAGATAGATTGCCAAGCTGGTGTAGAGGGAAACCACAGACATACCAGTCCCCTCTTTTGCTGATGGCAAGGATGGCCTCCTCCTCCTCTGATGACCCTCTGTTCTCATCTGGTCAACTTCATGATTTCATCAACTACATGAAGAGGTGATCCTGCTTAACAATACAGATATGATGCTGCGGCTTTATTTCTCTTACCCTCTGCTAACCTCTCACCAGTTGACCTGCGAGTTATATTCCATACCAGTAACCAGCTGGGCGCTTATGCAACCACCAGAGGAGCAGCATTAGAGACCATAAGTGATCTAATCAGGTCTCCTTTTATAAGGTGTCCTTCATTATTCACCATAGAGGGAGGACTCAGGACTGCAGTGGACAAACTTGTAAATGCAGAAACCATTACATAGAGCGATGGCCAATGCATCACTTATACCTTCTCTGTGACTGATACTAAAGAAAATAAACTCAAAGGGAGCAAAACAAGCCTGCAAAGCAACATAATAAGGAAATGAGGTGAGAAAAAGAAACTAGGGCAGAAATACAAATGGTCTGTGATATGTGGTGTAGTTTATTAAAACTGGACTTCAATGGAAAACAAAAACAACGAAAATGGAATCGTGAATATGCAGTGAGAAGCTTAGGTATACTACTACAGATGTATGTGGTACAGCTTTGTATTAAAGTACAGCACTGAGGGGCCCAGGTATACTACTACAGATGTATGTGGTACAGCTTTGTACTAGAGTGCAGCACCGAGTGTCCCAGGTATACTACTACAAATATAACCGTTACAGCTTTGTGCTAAAGTACTTCACTGAGAGGCCCACATATACTACTACTACTACAGGTGTAAGAGGTACAGATTTGTACCACAGTACAGCAATAAAAGGCCTCGGTATACTACTACAGGTGTATGTGGTACAGCTTTGTACTACAGTACAGCACTAGAGGCCCAGGTATGCTACTACAGGTGTAAGCAGTACAGCTTTGCACTACAGCACAACACTGAGAAGCCTAGGTAAACTACTATAGTTGTAAGCGGTACAGCTTTGTACTATAGCACAGCACTGAGAGGGCCATGTATACTACTACAGGTGTATGCGGTACAGCTTTGTACTACAGTACAGCAATAAGAGGCCCACGTATACGACTACAGGTGTAAGTGTTACAGCTTTGTGCTAAAGTACTTCATTGATAGGCCCATGTATACTACTACAGGTGTAAGCAGTACAGCTTTGTACTACAGTACAGGATTGGGAAGCCCAGGTAATCTACTACAGGTGTAAGTGGTACAGCTTATAGTACAGCAACAGGTGAAAAAAAAAATGTGTTAAGCCAAAGATCAGCTAAACAATGGTTAACTATTACACTGAAAAACAGTCACAATACCGCTGCTCAGTGCTGTGGTATACAGTTTATTTTCAGCAGTACAGTAATACCAGCAATACACTACATATGATATGTTTTTGTCAAATACTTGCAACATTCTGTATGTGTGTGTGTGTGTGTGTGTGTGTGTGTGTGTGTGTGTGTGTGTGTGTGTGTGTGTGTGTGCGCGCGCGTGTATGTGCTTCAGAGTGAGAACTAAACACAAAAGCTTGAGAAAGTGCATAATCAGGTCTCAACCTATAATATTTTATAACTGGAAAAACAAAATGTAGTGTAGAATTAAAAAAAATCAAACCTTGAACAATCCTGTAATGTCCCGCCTTTGGGCCAGTAATCAAGGAGCCTCAGTCCTCACCTCTATCACCAGTGGACTACATTCGCTTAGAACAAAAATAGATACACAGTAGTTTAAGATGCAGCTCTATGCAGCAAGCATAATTTCCCTTAAGAGCACACAGGGAGCACACTCCAGACCTGGGGCTAGACTTCCTCTACAGGCCCCAAATAAGACTCCACCTTTCTCTCTGCAGAAATCAGTGCTCTATGTCCCTGTTCCAAGTAGGTGACCCACAGACTCTTTGAGATTTTATTTTCACACACACACCACACACACACACACACACACACACACACACACACACAGACACACACACACACACACACACACACCTGGGGAAATGCTATCACAGATTTAATGGCTATGCCACCTCTACCCAGACTATAAGGTACATTCACTGCCACCAGCAACCTACTTTAAGACTCTTGCTATGGTACCCAATTACTCTTAGAAATATCAATACTTACGCAAATGGTAGTGTTTGACCAAGTAGCAAGACTTTCAGGAGCATGAAGCCACACTGTCACCGAATAATTGCTGTTACTCTCAAGGATTAAAATATTTTCTAAAAGACCAGCTACAATGAAATGTATAGATATATTTAATAATAAATAATAAAATAGAAAATATGAAAACACTGACTATCAATTTACAATAAACACCAGCGTTTCATTTCACAGGAAATATAAAAACAACGCAGCTGGAAAGATATAGACAGATACAGAAAAACAATATTTAACTAATATCACTATGTTTTCCTAACTTACTGAAGAACTACTGTTCCCTACTTACGGGCTAGAGAAAGGCAAGATGAAGTGGGTGACTGGTCCTGTCAGTTCCAAAACAGAGTGCAAAGTGTCATCTGTCACATCTTTCACTAGTATCTAAATACAATTTCAGAGCTTGCTATAGAATTACATCACATCTGGTCACCTGTTTATGGGTTCCCACACTACCTCCTCAATAGCAACTTGAACCAGGATCTGGCACAAATGTGTCACAATAGACACCTAAAATTTTATTAATGCTTATTACAGCATCTGGAGACTATAAAACAATTCCAACCCTTTCATCCTTCCTGCAGGTGCTAACCAGCCATTCTCTGGCACCCAACTGTAACAATTAGTTCACCACTAAGGACAATAAGAGCAGGCTCCCAGCCCAGACATTGTGTCTCTGGCTGCATTTAGGCCTGTGAGATAATGTCTGCATGGCCTAAACATAGTCATTTAATTTCAATCTAGGTTTCTCAAGGTAAGCTGGGCTGAACTTAACCGCTTCCTTTCCAGCATTCTCTGTTAACATATATACATTTCATCTGTTACAGAATAGCCTGGCATAGATGTATATTTCTTTTCTGTCCAGCAAGACCCACTTTTGATACATTTTTAACACAAGCAACTTTATAAATGCATTTTTAACAAAAGCATCTGTACAGATCAGTTTGATATTCAAATAACATAACATTTATTACAAAACACCAGCTAGTTACTCTGTCATATGTTACACATGCACTGCCCTACTCTCTCTGGCATAGGTGACATTACCTCACATCATCACAAATCCTACAAAAGCAAGTGCCAAAGGAGTCACAGACACACATTCTACTACTGAGCACTTTCATTCTTTTTATTCAACAGAACTTCAGATTATCTTTTTGATAATTTCCATGTGTAGCCAGTAGACTCCATATATTCCAAAAACATAATTAAAACATTTTTACTAATAAAGGAATGTATTAATCTATTTCTTTAAACTTCTTTTCTCCTTGTTAGCTTCTGCATTACCTTAAGAAAGTCCATTTCAGAAACAAAAGTGGACAGGAAGTATATTTTAATGAAAATGGTGACACTCCAGGACTGTATGAAATTACTAACTGGCAACTAATTTCTGCCGATTCCTTCAGGAATGTAAAAGTGGGAATGTATCAACAATTAGAGACTGGCAATCATTTGTTTACTATAAATGAAAGTGCTATTATGTGGAATGACAGATACATTCAGGTATGAGAGTATAGATTTTTGTTTTCTTGTTCATCATTTACTAAGTCATAAATCTGTTTGTAGTCATAATTATTATAATATTTTTAGAGCTATTACATCTCCTTTACTCAGAATCTCAAAATGTGTGCAACAGTTGTTTCTTCTTAATCTTGACTCCTGCTGTATTTTCTGTATTGTTACCAAGGCAAATGTGACAGTTATGGGAAGATGATTACAATCAAGATTTGTACTGTGTAGGACAAAATTGCTTAAAATGTAGGGAAATTGCATACTTTCAGTTAAGGGACATTTGCTCCTTATTTCACTTCCTTGGGAAACCCTCTTGTATCTTAACTTCTGCATTCTAGGAATTACAATAGAGTATTATACACTTCCGCTTTGTAAATTTGCAGTCACCATCAAACAGTCTATCAATCATTTTTAATTAATCATCTCCCAGTGTATAAACATAACTTTATTCTACTATTTGCTTTTAAAAAGAATTATCAAAACATTACACAAGAGATCATCTTTTTATATAATGTCCTGTCATTAAGAAATAAAGTGGTAAATGTCAGTGTATATATGCTTCTAAAATTCTTTAATTTGTCAGAAGTATTAACTTCTACTATGACACACATGAACACACACACTCCATCACCACTGGTGCACCCATCACAAAAATCTTAGGAAATGTGAAGCATGGTGTTGAAAGACATAAGTCAGAATATATTAATAAGAAGCTGACAGCACAGTATAGATAGTAAAGATGAATAAGTTATATAGTATTCATCTGTGTAACTATATATTTTATAAAATGGGAAGGAATGCATGAAATAGAATGACAGCATTTTAAAGTAATCTAATGATGAACTTAAAGAATTACTGACTAGAGGAATGGTTATGCTTTCTTATAGAGCAATAGTTGGATGTGTAAACACAAGTGTGTCTAATCGCATTGTAAAGGTAAATAAAAATGAAGGTACTCCTCCAGGGAAGCTAAGACTATTACAGGCTTACAGTTTTTGGTACAGAACTGCACTGAGAATTATCTATTTAATGAAACATTTTCTGTGTAAATTTGCACCTTTTTGTTTAGTATGACTCACTTATTGGAAAGAATGGTTGCTTGAAATAAAAGGAATGATACCAAGCATGAGGGATATATAATCTTTGTATATGGAAGCTCATCACTGGTTCAGTAATACAAGCAATTGCTGCAAACTTTGCAGAAAGTTAAAAAAATCTGGTATTGCATTTTACTTAAACCTTTATTAGTATTCTTAAACAATTTTATTTGTGAAAAACAAGGGACAGCTATGCAAGCACTTTGTACCCTTAAATATAAAAATATATTAGTCATTCTTTGAAGAACAAGAAGTACTTGATACTATTTTTTAAGGAAGGAAGGGAGAAGAGAACACTCTAAGCTCCTTTTACTGATGAATTTATTTTATCTGTGGCCAAATGTTAGTTATTAATGATCTTTTAATGACATTTCTTAAAATAAGTTTGGATTAGAAATAACCTATTAGCTGGATAAAGTTAGGGCTGAATTCATAAAGTTATGACAATATGTTCAAGGCCATGTACAAGTCATGGGAATTGATTTGCTATTCAGTAAACACCATTGCTGGTGCTGCATGGTCCTTCAACACAAAGATATGCAGCAGAGTGAAGGGCTAGCCCTGCAGCCATGCCAAATACTAATGAGGCATTCAAGGGGAGAGGTACATCTTAATTAACCATGTGATTCCCCCCCTCCCAAACTGCCCTTAGGAAGGTATCTACATGGTCAAGTGATTCAAGAAAGCCCTCAGCCACATAGATCAGCACAGCTATCTCTACCACATCACAATAGCAAACATGGCCAAAAGACTGTGTTTAACTAGTGAACATGAATGAGGTGCAGGGAACCACTAGACACCAGGGCTTTCTTTAAAAATGTCATGGAGACCAGGTTGGTGGAGAGATACAGTAGACCACCTGGATACATCAGTAACATGTTGTGATGTCACCAGTGTTACTATGGAGAATATTGTATGGAGAATCTGCCAGGTACCAGGAATGCTTTAAGTGCCATGATGGCACCAACATTACTAAGGGGATTGGAGGGGTGAGGGAATAAATTTACTCCAGGGATTCAGCTTTGAAGTGCCATCACAGCAAAAATGTTTCTACAGAACACCAGAAGTGCCATCACAGCATCAGAGTTACTATAGGGCCCCATAAGTGCCATCACAGCACCAATCTTACTACAGGGCCCCAGAAGTGTCATCACAGCACCAGTATTACTACAGGGCCCTGGAAGAGCCATCACAGCAACAATGTTACTACAGGGCCCCAGCATGATGGGTGGATGGGGGATACACTAGACACCAGAGAATACTGCATATTCCTTAGCACATAACAGCACAACAGAGATTAGGAGGACCACAAGACACACTGGAGTGCTGTAAGGGCAACAATGGTAATACAGGTCTTGAGGTTTGGGGGAGCCACTGAGTACACCAGTGATAAAGTGAACTGCTATAATGGCACATAGTTCATAAGGGTGATAGGGATGGGGAGAAACACTTGGCCATCTGGGAATGACTATTCAAAGTGCTGTAATAGCACTGACATTGTAACAGGGATCTGTGTTGAGGCAAAACAATACACAAGGGCCTAATACATATGTGCCATAATGGCACTAAAGTATTACAGGGATGAGGGAACCTCAGGAAGATAGGCACCGGTACAGGGACTGTGGTGTGTGTGTATTCATCTGTTCATATTTGTGTAGGATTTCACTGTTTATATGAGCAGCAGGTTAATGTGGCATGATATACTTCTTTATAGCAGTCACCAAAGCCATAGACAAGGGTAAGGTGTTTCACACAGCCTATCTAGATCTTGCCAAGGCTTTCGGCACCATCCCCCACTCTGGAATTATAGATAAACTCACTAAACTATGTATAAATCCCTATGTCACAAGATGGGTTGCCAACTGGCTCACTGACAGAATCCACACTGTGAAACTAACAGATTCCAAATCCGACTTCAGACCAGTGACAAGTGGAGTACCACAGGGTTCAGTCCTGGGTCCTCTCCTGTTTGGTATCTACTTCTCTGAAGTACAGGCTAACACAGAAGGTCTTTGGCTTATGAAGTTAGCAGATGACTGCAAACTAGAAGCCATAATCGAAACTCCTAATGATGTGGACATCCTACAAAAGGGCCTCACTGAGACAGATGCCTGTTGTCAAAGCCATGGCCTCAAGCTCAATGCCAAAAAGTGCACTGTTATCCCCTTTGGTAAAAACTCTGTACCCATGAACTACAACATAGGTGGTAGTATACTTAACACAGAAAGTGTGATAAGAGACCTTGGAACACAAGTGGACAGTAGTCTCTCCTTTGATAATCACATCGCCACAGTAGTCAGGAAATCCTTCTACATGGCACACCTCATCACAAAAGGTTTCTCATCCAGAAAAAAAGAGGTCATTGTTCCCCTCTACTCATCACCCATTAGGCCCATTATAGAGTACAATGCCCCTTTTGGTATGTACCTCACAAGACATCTACAACAACTGGAAAAGCCGCAGAAATACCTCACAAAGAGGATTACCAACCTCAAACAGATGCCCTACGCAGACCATCTCAAAAAACTCCAGCTTTACTCCGTCGCATATCGCCTACTCAGAGGTGATCTCTGCCTAACATACAAAGCTATGTCAAACCCAGAACTGCTGGACATGCTCCACTTAAAGAAATCCCAATCCCTCCAAGCTACATGCTCTAGGGACCTAAACCTTGTCACCACAATAAACAGAACATGCCGGAGGGCTACATTCCTGTCCCAGAGACTTCCCATACTCTGGAATAAACTGCCTATCTATATCAAACAAAGCTCCTCATTAGCACTCTTCAAGAAATATTTGATGATTGGATGGGAATTAGGAAATTCACCCCAGGAATCACCTCTGTGGCTCTGCTCGACAGTGGCACAGGAAAATAATTTTCTTGGGTGGCAAAAGCCAGAGTACTTTTTTGGCTGGGCTTGTATAGGCCCCAGGGCCGATAGCCTAGTACCTACCTATGAATCTATGAACCTATGAACAGGTCAGCCAGGATCCGCACTTTGTTGTATTAACTGTGAGTCAAGAAAGATACAAATTAGCTAATGATGAAGTCTTACCTAGTCACAGCTAGCATGTTTCCGAATCATAAATATGCAGATTGCACTGGAAGGACCTTTCTAGCACAAGCTTTTGCTAGGATCATTAATGAATTCCTGGGTTAGTCTTGATGATTTAGATGTTATATTGGATGGTAATGAGGGTGAAGTTTTAGAAAGTAGGTTTTACAGAGAAAGTAAAGTTGCTCCTAATACGTTTCAGATATATTTCTTTTCATGTCTTCAGGATTGGTTTGCTCAGATTTTATTAGACTGATCACAAGCCATAGAATGAATTATCATGGAAATGATCAACAAGGACATTGGCAACCTACAGACAATGGACCCATCCTAGTTTAGCTTTGATAAGCGTAGGTCTTGCCTACTTAACCTAGTAGACTTCTCTGAGAGGATCACCATGGCTATGGATAAGGAAAAATCGTGCATACTGCCCACCTTGACCTGGCTAAGGCATTTGATACAATATTCTACTTGGGTATTGCTGACAAACTCTCAGAATTAGGCATAAATCCATACAAAACCTGCTAGGCTACCAGCTGACTCACAGATAGGTCTCAAGAAATCAGGATCGATGAGACCATCTCTGCCAAGAGACCGGTCTCCAGTGTGTACCCCAGGGTCTATGTTGGGCACATTCCTGTTTGATATCTACTTCTCACAAGTCAAGGTTAATGTCAAAGTCTTCTGGCTCACCAAGTTTTCATATGTCTGTAATTTGGGAGCTATCATAGACTCCCCCTATGATTCCAACATTCTACAACAGGGTCTAACACAAACAAATAACTGGTGTGAAAGCCACAGACTAATACTCAATGCAAAGAAATGTATTATAACTCCCTTTGGGAAAGTGTCCACCCAAGCTAGTTACTTAATCAAAAAAAAATCCCTAAAAATTGAACTGATAGCTAGGGATCTGTGAACATATGTAGACAGCAATCATGTTCAACACATAGCTAAGGTAGTAAAAAATCATTCTGTGTTGCCCATCTCATAAGCAAGTATATGGGATCCAGTTGCAAAGAAGTAATAATACCAGTATACTCATCCTTTATCAAATCCATCATTAAATACAATGTCCTCTTTGGAATGCACCTGGTCAGACACTTTCAATAGTTGGAATGCCCTCAAAGTTTCCTCAGCAGGAGAATCCAGGGTATGACTACCCTGTTATTCATCTTAAGGTCCTAACTCTGCACTCCCTCTCCTACAGTTTAGTGAGATATGATCTATATCTAACAAATAAGACATACTTGGCTCCAGCTCTGATGGATCCCTTATATATTCCCAGGGTGACCAATACTGGAAACAAAAAAACACGGTCCTGAACTCTGTCTGCAGCATAAATAGAACCTGCCGGAGGGACTAATAAATGTGTTCAGGGATCCACACACTATAGAATAAGCATCTATGTGACGCATACAAATCACAAATTCACCCCAGCCTGTCCTCATGTCTCAGATGGACAGAGGTTGACAATAAGCAAATTAGTCCCCAACTAACGTAGCCCACACACACACACACACACACACACACACACACACACACACACACACACACACACACACACACACATGCACACACATGCACACACACAAAACCCTTAGATGCCTTCTTACTAACATATCCCACCAATTGGGCATCCAAGGATCTTTTGGACAAAACTGGATTAGGATGCATGACTAGAATTTCAAAGACCCTGGCGGTCATTAACCTAGTATGAACCTATGAACCTATGAATACTTGATGGTATTTTCTCTTAATTTCTGTTTGCTTATTACATGTTGCAGCAATGGTCATAGATTTGAATTTTAGTATACTATTGTTACTTCAGGATCACAGAGAAATATCTAGTAATACTTATTACTTTCCTTTGTATTACTACTTAACTAAATTAGGGTGTCATCAGAGTGAGAATAGTACATTAAAACAATGTGAAGGACATTTGAGGATGTCTTCTGTGAAAGCATTTTTGATTTGTGGGCAGTATGCTTGCATGAAAATCTATTTTCTCATTAGCTTGAGGAAACAGTTTCATGCAATGAAGATAAGCTCTGAGACCTGGATATAGTAGTTTATTAAGGCACAGATACCCCTTCTTGTTTATCCTTTTTTAAATGGGAGTGCAAAAGAACAAGAAATACTACATAAAGTGTATCCATTACAGCTTCTCTCTACTAACCCCTTTCAAGTCCTGGGAATCCTTACCAACCTACATCAAGAAAATAGAGCCTTTCAGGCCACTTAGTGTAAAACGTAAGAAATTCCATTTCTCGTTATAGAAGCTAAATGTCAGTGTATTCCAACAAGAGTAAATTGATGACCAAAAGGATATTTCCATCATTCCTTTTCTGTTAACTCTTCTATCACTTAAAAATAATATAGCAGACCGAAATCACTCTTATTCATCCCTGTCCTCTGTTTATCCCTCCATCTTTTATACCTCCAATAAATATTTGTAAATATACCAATAACTTTTTATTGTTAAATAGGAGATATCATAACTTACCGATAATAGAAAACCCTGCCAACATCTACTCCCACCACTGTCATGTTACTAACATGTAGGCTACAATAGTAGGCCTTATGTTTCAGCTTGCATTTTCTGAAGGATAGAAGTCTGACATAGGAACAGAATTTTAATATTGCTCATACAAACCCAGAACATCGCTGGAATAACAGGTTTTGTGTCAGCATGCAATTTAAGAATATGAAGTCTAAAAGGCAAAGTTATTGGAATGACAGGTTTTGTGTCATAATACATTTTCTAAAGGATAGGAGGTCTGATGCAGGGAAATATTGTAAACACAGTCCTTAGCATTCACTAAATCAGCAATAGTGAAACTTTAAATGTAGCTTTATAGCAGGATTTGCCTATTCATGTGCAGTCCTGGGTGGG
>NC_056739.1:239816114-239823896 GCF_019279795.1 Protopterus annectens
ATGTTTTGTATGAAGTAAGATGATTTACTGATCAGCGCTATGACTTTTTTAAAAGTTGTATAAGTAATATTGCAATTTGATATATCACAGAGTGATGCATCGCATGAGGTGGTGGTGCATTTCTTTTCATTTTTTCCCCTTTCTTCCACTGTAGTGCAACTGTGGAGTTGTTATAAATAAGTTAAGGGGATGGAAGCTGGCTAGTAGGCGAACACTAACATGGTCAGGTTAAACAAGGTAGTCTTTGATTTGAGGTGTTTCACTGTGGGGCTTTACCATGTCTTAGAAGTGGAAAGTAGTGGATAGAAAATGAGACCCTAGGTATGACCAAACCACATTGGATAGTTTGTTTATTTGTTTGGCTTTGTTAAGTGGGAATGTTCATCTGGGCAGACCCCATTTTCAGCAGATGACTGGGCCTGGGGAGAAAAACTTCATCCGTTAGCATGAGCAAAGAGAATCCCAGGGATTATCTTGTGTAGAGTTGAAATAATTTAGAGATTAAGTATAAGGAAGTTACATTAGCTAGGGGAGAGGAGCAGAATATGTGTCTGAAACACAAGAATATATATGGAAATTGACATATTAAATAGTAAAATATGGAAAAAATATAACCCTAGGGATGAAAAAATGTGCATTTTTCATGGATATAATAAAGCAACCATTCATCATTTATTTTTAGCTGTAAAGGTTTTAAAGTTCTTGGATGTTATTTGGTAGAAAATTGGTGGGGGGGATTATGGGTTTCAAAAAGAGGCAAACATGATGAATCATTAAGGGAATTGCAAAAGGAAATAATTGTAAAACAGTATTTCATGTATTATGAGTTGCTTGGAAAGGAGGGTGTGGTGACGTTTTATATAACAAAGAGTGGAATAATGAGGAAGGGGCAGACCAGGGGGCTGTAAGATGACTGAAAGTTGCTGTTAATGGATGAAAATGTTATACAATAATTGACATTGTCCCTTTTTGTTCAGATCTAGGTGTATGACAGCATTGAGTGAAACTGTTTTTATTTTGTATTGTAAATTGGAAAGCTGTCAGTGTCTGCACCCCCATTATGTTGCTTAAACAAAAACCCGTTCTGGCATTCTGGGCTGAGTTAGAGTCTTTTCTCCTTCACAAGTTCCAGAGTGTGTTTTTTATGAAGTATTGTAGCTTCATTATGGTATCTTAATTAACATGATTCTAACATTAACTTTTGACTATAAGGGAGGTGAAGTACATTGTTTTGTTATGTCATGTTATACAAAATTACAATAGCAGATGCATTGCTTTTCCTGTCACGCATAACCAATTTCTCTTTGTAGTACAAATTGCTGATTAGTTCTTGGGTCAGCCAGATGGAACATTTGCAGATTTTATTTAGTACAGTCTGAATAAGATGGAGTTAAAGGAGGAGCTTAGTTGATGATGGGCATGGCATACTTTGATAGTTGTGTTGCTCTCCCATTTACTAGTAGCCAGCATATCCTTTAGAATAGCAAGCAATAATCATCATCATTATTGTCTTTCAGCTTTTCCAGGTTAAGGGTGGCCACAGTGAATCCACTAATGATTGTCAGTGGATTTTTACGGTGCCAAGTTGCCAGCCCGACACCCAACCTTCAAAGAAGGCACACCCATTCACACAAGCACCTACATGCATGCCTTTAACATTACTTGATAGCAAGCAATGATGACTTCTTAATTCATACTGGTAAAATACTGGTTAATTTTATTTGCTAAATGCTAAAGATAGCTGTTGTTAAGTGTGGAGCTTAGTTTGATGCCTTGTAGACCATACTCCTGTTGGATAAGAAGTCATTTATAGCTAATGATAGTGGTATCCTTGTTTCCACCATAAGAAAACTGGGAGTTCTGTTGATCTGTTTAGATTGCTGTAGCACCTTAACCACTGTTTACTCAGTGTGCAGACTAAATGATAAGGTTAGGTCCATGAACAGCCTAGGTCTTTCTGTTCATTCTCTCAGTCAAACGCATTACCCATTGTATCTTTTACAGCAGTGGATTTGCATCTTTAAATTTTTGAGGTGTTGCAAGCACCATTCATGCTGTTTTCTTGGGTTTGTCAATTTTTTACATGCTATGTAGTGGCAGAGTGCTATAAAACTACCCTGGAACTTACTTAGAAGATTGGGAAGAGATTTGCTGGAGTTAAGAAGCCACGTGTCATCAAGTATATGGTTAGATTGTTGTTTAGGAGATGAAAGCTCAGGTCATTTAGAAAGATGGAGAACAGGATGGATCCCAGTACTGACCACTGTACAAAACCTGAAGAAAACTGGCCAGTACTGGAAGCAGAATTACTTAAATAGCTAGTGACTCAATCTATAACATAAGGAGCAATATTAAGTTCATTATATAGTACAGCATAATCTAATTTGCAGGTCCATCTCTCTCTCCACCCCCACCCCCCAAAGCAAGAACTCACTGTTAAACCCTAGAAAAAGCTAGATCTCTCCCAGTCAGAGAACCAATGACCTGTTTGGCTCCCAGCTATTCAGATATATATACATCCAAGCATGTTTTCTCTCTGGGCATTCAGCACCTTCACTAGAAGGCTGCAAAAACAAGCTTCTGCAAAAACAAGCTTCACTACACAGATCACTGCTTTTCTGTACCTGGCCCCAAACTGTGTGAATTTATATTTCCCTACCTCAAAGAAATATTATCTTCCTCAGAATTTGAATTTCAACCACAACTTAAAGTGCATATTTTTGAACTTGTCAAATGCCAGTGAAATTGGTCTAGGCACATCACTTAAGCCCATCACATTCTGTCACTGTCTAATAACCTTTTTGCTGAGTATTATTTACGATATAAGTCATTCTTCAGCTATGTGTGGAATCTGAAATGAAATACAGAGCAGTCTGCTGAACTGGTGGCAAATAGCACCACACAACATTGCAAGTTCACTGATGGATAAATTCAGTACAAACATTCGTCCACCATACCTCGCCCCATTACCAAAATCTATACCACACCACTGTTATCTCCAGAGAACAGGTACTAAAGACACTCTCCAAGGCAATTTACACAGCATCTGTGGGTCCTGAGAATATACCAGGGTACCTCCTAAATGGCATGAAACAAAACCTATCTGCCCACTCCCTCAACAGAACTATTTAATCTCATCCTTGAAACCATGTTTGCACCCATGGACAGAAGATGATAACTATCATACCACTTCACAAGGGCATCCCCTCTACTTACTCAAGAAACTATTGAACCATTAGTCTGACCAGTCTAATCAGTAAAGCCATAGAAATAATTGTCATGGATGTTATATGCAAACACCGGAGCTAGTCAGTTTGTGTTCTTCAAGAGGAAGTCATGATTGCTGAACCTGGTGAACATCTTTGAGAATGTCACAAAGGCCATTGACTAGGACAAGTCACATCATACAGCCTGTTTGGACTTAGACAATGCATTCAAACCATTTTCTACTCAAGTATAATTGATACATTAAAAAAAAACAATACAAATAAATGCATGAGATAAGAATAGGAGACTCCGCCTCCACTAAAAGGCTAGTCACAAGTGCCCCTGTTTGGCATTCACTTCTCAGATGTCCAGGCCAGTACCAATGGGCTGTGACTGACCAAGTTTGTGGATGACTGCAAACTCGGGGAAGCCATAGAATATCCTGAATCTATAAACATTCACCAGGAGTGTCTCTCACAAATGGACAACTGGTGTAATTGTCATGGGATGAAACTAAACGCAAAAAGTGCATAATTACCTCCTTTGATAAATCATCATCCTTCACAAGTACAGCACTGACAACATACCGCTTAAGGCAGAAATGGTAGTTAGGGATCTGGGGATTTATGAGGATGTGCATGTGATCTTGCCTTTGACAATTGTGTTCACCAAAGTTAGGAATTAATTTTATACAGCACAACTTGTAAGTAAGGGTGTTGCATCCAGATCCAGGGAGGCCATTGTCCATCTGTACTTAGTCCTTATTAGACCAGTCATTGAGTTCAGTGTTTCCTTTGGTATGTCTCCTTGGATCCTCCTTGTAGGCTTTGTATTAGCCAAGGCACTATAGTTAATAAAGTTCTTTTATATCTGTTATGGGTTCTTGCCTTAGTCATTTTGTTATTTCCTTTGGTATGTACCTGCAAAGGTGCATGCTTCACTTCTAATGGCCACAGAAATTCCTTAGCAAAAGAATCAAGGGACTCCAACACATGAATTATAGGGGCCATCTTAGGTCATGCTCACTATTTCTGGTCTCCTGTAGACTAAGAGGTGACCTCTGCCTAGCCTTTAAGGCCTTCAGAGACTCTCTACTGATGAACCTGTTACATATCCACAAAAACAATAGTATTAGAGATACCCACTCTAAGTATTATAACCTTTCCAGCAATCTAACCAGGACTTGCAGGAGAGATGGATACATCTCACAGAGGCTTCCACTACTTTGGAATAGGTCCCCCATGCATGTAAACAAAGTACTTCCCTGACCCAGTTCAAACACAATCTTGTCAAATGGATGGAAAACCACAAAATTGTCTCTGGGCTAACATCTATGTCCCTGCTGGATAGAGGATGCTTATGTGTTGCAAAACTGTAATGTGTCTATTTCCTATCTGTAAAAGTGAAGGTGTAGCACTTGCGAATTCTACTTGGCTAGGCTCAAAAAGATATATAGGTTGTTGGTCAAGTATCTTTCTATGTTTCTGTCTTTCTATGTTTCTATATCCTAACTGCAAAACACACCTGCTTGATACTTTGTCTTTCTTGTATATAGTGTAGACAACTTCTCCTTACTGCATAAAACAGATTGTCTATTTGAATCAACTGTACATAGTGCAAACATTTTCTCATACTTGGTGCATAACTGTGCTTACCTTTTCTATTTCTGCTTACTACACACACACTCTCGATTTCTAGAATTCCTGTACTTTAATTTTACTGTTGTACTATTATGCCATGAAATACTGAAATTGATCATTTGTGATTAGTACTGTACCCTGATTAGCAAATTCAAAGAGAAATAAAGTAATAAATCTACTTATCTGACCTCTGCCTTAATATATCGCAGAGCCTGTACAGAATTATTTCTAAATCCGTGGTAGGCATTTGATAGAATTCCACTGGTACTGATATGGTCTATGATGTGTTTATAAATAATTTTTCCAAAAGATCTTATTACTAGTTACAGGTTTGAAGAAGGGAAAAAAAAGTCTTCCCCGTATAGGAGTTTGACTGTTGAAAGTATTAGATCATGTTTGATCTGGCCTGGCACTAAGCTGATACTGAGCAGTAGGTTGCAAATATGGTTGTGAGGCTTACCTATGTAAGGAGATGGCATTTTAACTAAAGCTGGATAGACCAGGGATACTTATTTTATCTGATAATCTACCTATTTTTTTAACAAAATGTTATTTATTTGGATTTTCAAAAAATCATGAAAAAATAAATCATATGAGCATGGCAAAGACACAATTAATTCACAATCTTCCTATAAGTATATAATGAAATGCTATCAGAGATAATCATAAATGTAATAAAATGAAATATTCACATCAACATTTCTGCACATATAAATCATCACATACCTTATAAGAATCACAGTGAAATATAAAAGGAAAAGCAACAAAAATCAGTTGCACTTAATGCCTTCTACAAAGAAGTTTAGTCCAATTAACTAAAGCCGGACAGACCAGGGGTACTTATTTTATCTGATCATCTACCTATTTTTTAATAAAATGTTCCCCGGGATTCATGAACCTTGCGCCAGGCGCCAGCATAGCGTCGGCGTTATAACGCCAAATATGGCTGCTGAGCGATTCAGGTATGAATGAATTCCACGTGCACTACCGGCGTGCGCCGGACTGTCTCCGCCCCCGGCGTAGGTATGCAAAACACACTGTGTGCGGTATTGCACCATGCAAATGAGGGCAAATAGCGATCCACGAAGTGGCGCAGGCGTAGCGTAAGGGCATGGCAATGTAAACCAAAAAAAACGGTTTACATTTACCCAAACATACCGGAGGAGTAACGGAAGGCTGTCAAAGTCAGGTATCATATAGGTGCAATATGGCAATGTGGAAAGGCACCGAGAATGTCCAAAGAAAATATGCACAAAATGTAAAAAATGACATAAATGGCACGTACGTAGAAAGAACAGCAGACCCCCGGGATATGTGCAAAGAAGTTGCAAAGCAATGAAATAATATGACAATGTCCTAAAAGAGCAGTATAACAGACATCAGCTGCACAGCCACCACACACCATAGTATGTATGTAAAGCTTCAACCCCAGCGCAATGGTTGTCAAGGAGTGGTGCCGGTGTTCGGCGCCGTAACCATGTATTAGTAGTCAATTCCATGCACATGAGGCAGATAACAGTGAATCGCAAAAACGGCGCCGGTGTAAGGATGGAGCAAACGGCGTAGCGGTACTACACCGAGGAGTGGCCTACACGAGATACATGTCAACCACAGAGGGGTGTGCCACATTTGGAGGAAGGATATTGGAGGTCAGCAAATCTGGGCTGTACAATGCACATCACAGCATCAGGACTGGCGTGTTAGGAAATAGATGTGCTGAGAGTACATAATGCGCGTACAGATGCATGTGCACGAGGATGACTACGTTCCCTAAACCAGTCATGTGATGGCCTCCCCGTCAACTACCACGGATATAGGAAGGTAATGCGGAGAATACGAGGAAATGTGGAAGCAGTGTAAATGGAGCCGTAATGAGCAATCAACACCAATCAATCCAGGAAGGGCAAACGGTGGCAGCTGATAACTCTGCATGCAGACTCCTGCATAACGGGAAAGGGGAGGCATATGAATGCAAAGATAGTAGGGGATGTAGCAGAAATGCAAAGAGCAAATAACCGAAATACCACAGCCAAGTACAGAGGTAGCATAACTGCGGCTGCAGATAAAATGCATCATATGCCATGTGCCTGCAGGATGCAGTAATGTAAGATGCAAAGCCAAGGCAATGCAGGCAACTGTAATGTAACACTACAGGCAGTACCGTTGCAGTTGCAACCGTAAAACCACGGAAATAAGCCATGGATACGGCTGCACAGACACACCCAATGACATCACCGGGTATACAGCACAACAGTATTAAGTGTGAATGCACACAACACACAGCATGATTTCCCAAATGCCGCACCGTAGGGTGTAAACAGACGGGGAACTTTTAATATGTATATGCTGGGTGCCGCCGTGGCGTGATGCATAGGTATGTGGCAGAAACAGACGGTGTTGCGGAGGGTGGTGCCGACAACTACCGTAGGCTTCACAGGAGAAGGAGAGTGTTCAGACCAAGGGTGACCTACCAGGGGCTGCGAGACCTGGAGATAGTAGAGCGCTACAGGGTGGACAGGGACACGTTACAGCAAATAGTGGAGCTGTGCGGCGCCTGAGAACAAGAGACAACAGAGGGGAGCCCATCCCAGTGGACACCAAGGTATGTGTGAGCTTGCGAATACTGGCTACAGGTACCTTTCAAAGGCCAACCGGGGACATAATGGGCATCTCACAGGCATCAGCATCCAGGGTACTACACCAGTTCCTGGATGCCATGTTACCACATGCCCATGAGCACATAAATTTCCCCACATCTCAGGAGGAGCTGGCTAGCAATATGCGCCGCTTCCACCGTGTGGCACAATATCCGGAGGTCCTGGGTGCGATAGACTGTATGCACATAGAAATTAAGTCACCACCCGGGGAGCAGGGTAGACACTACATAAACCGCAAGGGATACCCCTCCATCAATTGCCAGGTCGTGTCTGGCAGG
>NC_056739.1:239863351-239970851 GCF_019279795.1 Protopterus annectens
CATAGATAATCATCGATGCGGTGGTCCAAACTTGTCCACATGTGTACAGTTATGTGCACCGTGTCGTATGCAAACCTAGATGGTTTGGACGGGTACATACTACATGCGGGATGTACACATTCTGCTGACACATTCACATGCAGCCATTTACATATCTGTACCTGCGGTGGGTTGGTGACATGTGGGGTACGTATTTGCCCGCGTGGCATTGCCTAACACAAACATCTTACCACAGTTCAGGTATGCACATTGTGTGTGGTTGTATAGCTGCACACGGATGCTAGCGGGTTTGGGTGCAGAGGTATACATGGGTGGGACTGACATGTACAATGAGGCTATTGTGTAGTACATCCGAATGCATGGGTTCTGCTTCTGGATATTACACTTCATCATCGCCATCCAGTGTATGCAACAGAGACGTTGCTGGGTGTGGGATATGTTGCTATGCACATGTTTGCCTGTGTTTGAGGTATCTTGCTTCCTTACTGTTGTTATGTCAGCACAGCTACCCGGCTATGTACTGTCACTACTGCCTGTGACCATTATGGTTGGCACCTTTTCCAATGCCCATAGTGGGGCATGTTATGTGGAAACTTCGGAATTTGCAGGACTACACATACCCACGGCTAGTGCAGTTGACAGAACTTCACTTGTTTGCCATACTATAAGCTTATTCTGTAAGCATTTGGGTTCCTTATTTATGTTCTTATGCCATGTCTGTGTTTCATATAGTAATGTATATGTTTTATGCTACTATTACATGTATATTGCGTGAATTTTCTTGACAGGGATCGGAGGGCATTTTCCATTTTACGATTGTTGCAGGGACACAACTGTCCAATCAGGGACTGTCCATGGCACATTGGGACAGCAGGTAACCCTGGTGACCATGGCCATGTCGCTACTGGGGTTTCCACCTTTTCCAGTTTCCGATCTGGGATATTTCCGGGACTCACATCTGACTTTACAGGCCGACACATACAAACGGTCACTATATAGCATAGAACTTCACTTGTTTGCCTAAATAATAAGCTTATTGTTGTGGCAATTTGCTTGCTTATTCTGTTTCTTGTGTCATTTAGGTATTTCTGTTACAGAAATAACCAATTCATGCTACCATTACATTAAATACGGATATCATTGTGTCCTACAATCGTAGCACATCAGCCATTTCTAATACTTTTTTCGGGACACAACTGGCCATGGAGAGACTGCCCCAACCAAAGTGGGACAGGTGGTGACCTTAATCGCTGCTCCTATGTCGGTGCGGCACGCTGACATGCGGCTGTACACCTTCTCTGAGTGTAAACACTGACGGTGCATTGCGGGACGAACGCGGTCTTATGCATATCCTTTGCTCCTTGGACGGGTACACTTATGCCTTCGTGGCTTGTATTTGCTTCTCCATTAATTTGGGACGGGTACTATGTTGCATACTGTACGTGCGTTTCATTCTGCACGGGACCTGGCTGCTGCCATTACTATTGTGGGCGGACCGTGGCTGTCAGCACATTAGGTTGCTCACCTCATGCCGGCTTAGACACGCCTCCAGACGCATCCTACCTGGGCTCGCTCAGGTACACTACGCACGTGTCTGTGATTCCGGTGCACTCTCATTAATATGTATATGGCGCTACTGCGCCGGCTATTCACTGCACCGCCGGCGCAGGCCTTACGCCGGCCTTGCGCCGAGCTTCATGAATCCCGGGGGTTATTTATTTGGATTTTCAAAAAATCATGAAAAAATAAACCATAGGAGCATGACAAAGACACAATTAATTCACAATCTTCCTATAAGGATATAATGAAATACTATCAGAGATAACCATAAATGTAATAAAATGAAATATTCGCATCAACATTTTTGCACATATAAATCATCACATACCCTATAAGAATCACAGTGGAATATAAAAGAAAAAGCAACAAAAATCAGTTGCATTTAATGCCTTCTACAAAGAAGTTTAGTCCAAATGAGAGGGCATTTGTGAACTATGTATCACATCTTTCATATAAACTTCAAGGATCTTGTTGATTGTGCAGTTAAAGATTTTTCAAGCATCAAGGAAATTGTTTTACCTATTTCATAACAAAAAAGTTTTATCCAGGAGAAAAAAAAAACAAATAATCGCATTATTTCTCTTTTTTAAATTTGTTAATGGAAATTTTAAAATGCAGATATACTAGATCCAGTTAGTCAGCAGACTATCCAACTTCCTTAAAGAAGAATATAAATTACCACATTGCTTTTACTTTGCAATAATTTTAAAACATGTGCATTTCATCCATAAATGTTCCTGGTCATCGACAACAGTAAGCATACATAGAAATCCCAGTTGCTACTATTTTTGTAGATATATAATAATTGTTTATTATAATGAAATGCTAGTAGGAAAACTTTGAAAAAATGCAATAATTTGTAAGCTTTACATCAGACTTTGGACCATGTTAGCTAAATATCATTATAATTTGAACAGTCATTCTAGTAGTTAGAAGCACGGTTGGTGAGAAGATGCTGGAATTAATTATTAAACTGTTTTACTTCTTCAGAGAAACAGATAACAAGAATTCATCATTTTAAATTTGACTTTCTATATAGAAACTACTGGTAATATTTTTGTTAAGGCTACATACATGAGCTTCATTGACTTGATAACCAGAATGAGATTTCAGATATCACATAATTAATTCACTTATGGAAGCCAATCTGGCATATTTTAGAGAACCAAAGAAAAAAAAAGAAAGAAAAAGAAAAAAGACTTGCTGCCCAGTATTGGAGAACTCTCTTAACTTGAGTGACAAATTCTTTATGACAATAATGAGTTTTCCAGTAAACAGTGATAACAGTTAAATTTAACAAACCATTGATAGCAGAGTTCTCTCCTATATTTAATCCAAGTATTCATCAATACATTGCCCTTCAGCCTCCCATTACTCCAAATAATCCTTTATGCAGCTAGAATGGTCATCTCTAGATCCAGTCAATCCACTGTTGATTAAAAATTAGCCTAGGTCAAAACCTGCTATGACTAGCTAATTGACTTCTAGAATACAAACTCTTCAACATCAGAAAGACTGAAACCATGTTTTTTTGAAGTAGTGCAAAATAATCACTAAAATAAGAAGCAAATGAGCAATTATCCACAACAGTCAAGAGTCAGTAGAAATAGTATACTGTGATCAATATGCAAAGATAAATTTCAACCAAAGCCTTAACTAGCAATTGCACACCCAAGCAAATAAATCCATAGAAAACATACTCATCTTCTGGTCCCAAATTATCTCCTACTTCCTTTTGTTTGAATTGAAAATAACTATAGGAAGCACAGTTTGTAGCATGACAAAAAAACCTATACGTGTTACAGATAGCATCAAACTATATGCAGATTTGCTCTAGCAAAGGATTACGGTGATGAGCTGCCAATGAACTCTTCCTTAGAGGGTTTGATTCCCTCATCCTCATTTAGTACTGTGTGACCACGAGCAAGTGATTTAACCAGACAGTACTTTGGAGCAATAACAAAAATGGACTATGGTCCTTGGTAGTCTACTGGACTACATGCCTAGTAACTGTCTATAAACATATAATCCTCTATTTCAAACAGAACATGACTCTGTTCTGCCTTTGAAAAGGCTAAATGGATTCTATTTAAATCTTCTTTCGGCTTTTCCCGGTTAGGGATCACCACAGTGGATCACCTGTCTGCTCATGATTGGCAGTGGAGGTTTTACGGTGTCGAGCTGCCAGCCCAGCACCCAACTTTCCACAGAAGGCACACACATGCACACACTCACGCCTAGGGTCAATTTAGAGTGTCCAATCCACTAATGTTGAGCATAGTCTTTCATCCTATCAGTCTACACTGCTTTCTCTTCTTTGCCACAAAATTAGCAGAGAGATCTAGTCCTTACAACCCAAGATCCCTCTCTACACCTGCGTAAGACCTACAAGCAACACACAAAAAAATAATTCTCTGGACTAATCATGTATATTAAGTTAAATCAATCCACACCTACCCAAACAAATCCATATAAAAATATTTTAGGAAACACAAGGCAGATATTTCTTCATCTTGACAATAACCTAAAAAACACAAACTTTTCAGAGTCCCCATCCCACTCAAATGGTCTATCACACTCAATTATCTTTTGTCCTCCTGTCATATTCCTTTCAAATAGCTTTCATGTTGCTACACTATACATCTTCATCCACTATCTATACCTGTTATCACACTTTTCTCCTTATTATCTCCTTTTTATATTTTTTCAGCCATTAGCAAGCCATTATTCAACTATATCTTTTTTCTCTGTCACTCTCCTTTCCAATCAAAGGCAAGTATTGTGGGTGGAGGTACTACAGTAAACTGGGAAAATAGTGGAAAAGTTGGAAAGAATAAGAATTGAAGTCAGACCAAGAATAAAAATAAGATTATTTATTTATGTATTTATTTATTTTAATAAAGTATGCATCTTCCTGTCTTCCTTCTATTTCTTTTATCTTGAACTGAATGACTCCACACTGTCTTTTAAATGTATCATGTACCCATATAATGTCTACCCATTCTCAGCTATCATTAGTAGAAGATAAGTTGATCTTCCATAACACCTTATAATACAACTTGCCTTTCATTCCCTGTATTATCATGTTAGCTTTTCCTAATATTTTCTCTAGGAGACTGATGTACTCATCCTGGCTGGGCACCAGATCTGGATAAAGTACTCCATTGTTGACCCGAACACACATCTCTACAAGGGTCATATACCCTCTCTGTTTAATAAACTATTCACTAAAGGGAATGAATTATGAACTATGCAGGAGTGAAGCCTGATGAGAGTTTAGTAAGTCATATTCATTAACTTTCTTACAATGTCCCACCTCCTCCCTCCATGAGTCTCAAATGAAGTTCCTATTTGATGGCTACTGGTACCTAACAGTGATTAAAGGGTTTAAGCAGAATGTCATAGACAAGGATAGCTTACACCCAGCTCCAAACAGCTACCACAAGTTTTGGGAATTTCTATATGTCAGGACACCATTGCATCAAACAGCTTTCTTCATTCAGTAAAATCAGGGCTTTTTTTGGGGGGGGGGCAGTACATACCGGTATAGCATACCCACACCTCTGCTGCCCTGTTTCTTTAAAAATATAAAAATGAAAAATAAAAAAAAAATATATATATATATATATATATATATATATATATATATATATATATATATTTTTTTTTTTTAAGGGTGTTCTTCTTTAAGAATGGCCTTTGCGTTGGGTCGCACATACACAGAAGACCTTCTGTGTCTGTGCGATGTGTGACTGATTATTTACATCTTTCTGGTCCGTGCATGCAGAATTTGAATTCCTGAAGATGTTTTGACTGTGGACCACAACCAGACAAGTGAGTGGTAGGTGCACGTGTGAGTTTTTAAGTTTATAGGAGGAGTGTGTGTATATGCATGTGTGCAAGAAATAGGTAGGTGGGTGTGTGTGTGTTGTGTGTGTATGCATAACACGTAGGTAGGTGTGTGTGTGTGTGTGTGTGTGTGTGTGTGTGTGTGTGTGTGTGTGTGTGTTTGTGTATACGAAGTAAATAGATCTGTGACGTACCTATCAGAACTGCAACTATGCCACTCATCCTAGAGTAAGTAAGCTCTTGTCCCCCAGTTTTGGCTTGCACAGTCATGGCTTAGTTGTGTTATTTCCAAGGATGAGGGGAAAATATGAATAATATCCACAAGCCTATCACCAGCTGCAGTAGTGCAGAAGTGGTTTATGGGTTGTTTGTTATAGGTACTTCACTGGCATCGGGATGTTTTATAGCCCTAGTGGGCAGAGAAAGGGGAGGTAAACTAAAGAGGGAATGCAGATAAGTGACTAAGGGCTCAAACAAGTTAAGGGCTGCGCTAACCCTGTCAAACTCTATTGCCGCACCCACTAATCTTGTTGTTTCTCATTTCATTTCCACCTACTGCTGTTGTGTTAACTTCAGTCTCGGAGTTGAAGGCCATGAGACTCAGTAAAATAAATAAATAAATAAAAATAACAGAAATAACAAGCCCCTAATTTTCAGAAAACTGGTTATTATATTGTAACAGCACTGGAAGAAGCTGTGAGGGACTCCAGCTAGCATCAAATTGCCTTAGCCTGGCAGGACTGTAGTCCTGCTCCTTACCTTTACATCTTAACGGGAATGCCCATACATTTCCAATAATTCATTTTATTAATTAGGTGAATAGTGACTTTTACCCACTGTGGGTGAACAGGCATGACATAACTGTGTTTGCTTATGGTTGAATAATGAGTTATGAGAAGTGCACCTTTCCCCTCTCTTATCACAAGTACAGAGCGCAGGTCACGGGCGAATGGGGACTGTTGCACCTTGCCCTAGCCCAGCCAGTACCTTGGCTGACATTCCTATGGTTAGTAATTGACAGTATTTGGTTGATTTGTAACTTAAATACTCACACCTATACGGAACAAAAAAAATTTCAAAACAATTTAATTGACTCTAGTAGATTTGTTGGATGCAGCTTTTCCTTCAGTCTGTAATGTTTTGTTGCCGGGTATTATTTTATCTCAGGTAAGGTAAGCGCCTGCATCTATTTAATGCATTTTAAAACCAAAGCCAAAACATTAATTGGGCCAGATTCAGGAAGCCTCCGTGTAAGAGTTATAACTCTTACACGGAGGCTGCAGTGAAACTGTGTGATGTCAGCATGTCATGCATATGCATGAGGTGCATGAGGCATGCTGAATCACACTAGTAACTCTTACACGGTCCGTGTAAGAGAGTAGGGGGCGTGTCAGTAGGCTAAGCCCTGCAAGCGGACACGCCCCCGGAAGATTAGAATGGCTGAAAGTAAACAGCCACGAGAGAGGCCATGGAAATGTGCATAAACACACTACACAACACATGCCCCAATAGACCATCACTGTATAAAGTGAAGAGATGTAATAAAATTAAATTAAAACCTTTTTTTTTTTAAAACCCCGTAAATGTTTGCTACTGTGTAGCCTGTACAGGTGTGCTACTAGCGCAATCACAGTTAGCAATCAGTGGAAAAGGATATAAGAACTAAATATGCAAAGTAAGCCAAGAAGTAATAGCTTAGCGGTAGAGTTGCCGGCCTAAGAATAGGCAGGCAGGGTTCGAGCCCCCACAACAACCTTTTTTTTTTTTTGTAAATAAGCACTAAAAAGCCCCCTGACAGTATTGTACACATGTAAATGTATTCCCTTTTGTAAAATGGAATGAAACGGAGCATATATTCTGAAGTAACACAATAACAAAAATAGTCAGAAATGTACTGATAGCTAAGCTGCTGTGAGACGGAGTGCCTGTAGCTGAGTAGTGTTTAAAAAGCTGCAAACTGCGTGTCTGTTGCTAGGCATCGGTTTAACAGAGTGAAACTGTTTGCAACTAGCTGTGCTTAGCTGAACATGTGTGTCACTAGCCAATTAAGGTTTATCCCAGCGCACACCATTTGCGCGGCGCTCCCACAAGCTAACTGCCAGTGCAATCGTTAGCTCAGCGCAAACGAGCGCAGACCTGGTTTTAAGTGCTTAAAAGTGCTTTTGGCATGTTTGATTGACAGGTCTCAACTCATTTCTGTCAGGAAAATCAAAAATCAGTTGCCAGATTCGAACCCAGGATACCATGCAGTAGAGTCAAGGTACTAGACCACTAAGCCATGACAGCAATACCTAGAAATGCAGAAATAGCATATATATGGGATAAAATCCAGAATGGAGCATGATAAAGCATTTTCAGTGAAGTAGATACAATTCCAAAATGGCCAATCAGAGAAATGTGCGGGAAAATCGGCATATATAAGCCCCATAGGCGGGAATACACAGCAGAAACGATTGTAGATCAGAGCTGCAGTCAGAATGAGTGGAGTAGGTGAGGGACGTTGCTGAGCACAGCGTTGGGGCATTGAGGAGTCCAGATACATGGTCTGGCTCCTTGTCCATCATCACAAGGCCCAACTCATGCAGGGCCAGGTCTCATGGGGAGCATATAGGGCAGAGGCATGGGACCAGTTGGCTCATGATCTGACCAGTGCTACTGGCATTCCACGCACTGGTGAGCAGGTCCGTCACCACCATGCGGACTTGAAACGACGCAAGCAAGACCAGTTGTCCGAATGGATCCAGGAGGCCCGGGATATGCCCAACGCGCACTACTGAGTAAGTTACATTTTACTTATGTATGTAAGGATTTCAACTAGCTGATACCATGGAGATGTGTAGTCCAATATTACTTCTTTTGTATTACAGCTGCAGGTGTCCGCTCTATGAATCGCGAGATGCATGCCCGTAGGCTGGTGCGGATGTGCCACCGTGCAGGTTAGTAACCCCACCCAGTACTTGTAAATAAATATTATACTGTAGCATGTATCAGAACACTGCAGTGTATTGATTAAAAGTAATATAATGTGCAAGCAAGATTTGAAAGTCTGCAGGTATGGCTGCAACAAGTTCATCAGTATGCAAGTGTAACTGGAAATATAATTGATAGAATTAAACAGTGCTGTAATACAGATGTCCCATCATTAATTAAATATAGTGTAACCTGCAGTAGTCTCAAGAGTACAGCTTCAGAATCTGAGGTAGTCACATGTGAGATATATCCCCTGTTGAAATGCTGAATCATGACAGAAGTGAGGCTGTTGGAAAGTGTTTGAATCACCACTAGTCTAACATGTGAACAAAGCCTAGAAGTAGCAACCTGAACTGTGAATTTGCAGGAAGTGTGAGACTGACAGAAAGGGTCATGTATGAATAAATAAAGTAGTAATAAGCCCGGAATATATTAGCCCCAGTGTGTTTCTACAGAACTAAATGCATGTGGGAAGTACAACTTAATATACCAAACTGATTTCAGTGTGTCAGAATCTGGAATGTCTAGCCAAATGCTGTATATGGTGATCACAGTAAACAATTTGCAGATAGAATGAATGATTATCTGACAGACTAAACAGCCATAGTTGTCCCCTGTCCTGTCATCAAAGTGTAGCAGGCTGATGTATCTGATCAAATTCAAAATAAGTAGGATAGTGATGTATTTGTAACAGGTGTAGCTTGACAGTCAAATAAAATTTATTTTGAAACATCAGCCTCAACTTAATTGTGTACCTATTATAAATGTAAATCAATGTGTAACATATGAATGTGTCATCACTTTCTATCTCCGCCCAACCCTATAATTCCATATAACAACACCCACTAAATAATGGTATGTGAACATTTCATTAATCATGGACATTTGTCCGTTTCAAAATATATGCATGTCTGTTCGTGCATGTGCCCTGTTCATACCTGCAAATCTGATGGCCTGTTGCCATTAATCAACCCTGCATGTTGTTTGACTGTGTATTTCTGTTCAAATAATGCATGTGATATTGATATGCCCCTTGTTCAATGGTGTTAATATCTGGGTGTTTGTTTGATGGGAATACCAATGCATGCTGTTACAACTAATCTGAATGGAATACAATGCCACTAACCCAAACTAACATAACTACTCACAAACCTAGAACGCTTGGGAAGGCAGGTCCCAGCGGACCCACCTCTCCCACCTCAGCTGGTGACTGCACCTGGCACTAGTGCCCAGGCCGAACCCCCCTCCGGTGGCCCTGTGCCACCTTCGGGTGGAAGCGCTGCAGGGGATGGGGCCCGTCCCCCCTCTGCAAGTGTGGCCGGAGGGGTTCGTCCACTCACCCTCCGCGGTGTCCGGTCTGTGGTGCGAAGGGAGATCCAAGACACTGTTCTTGGGCCCCTACGCCAGCTCGAGGCTCGTGTGGCACAGCTAACGGCCCCGGCCGTTGCCTCGCCTACACAGCCCCCAGCACAGCCCCGTCCTGGGCTGTGAAGGAACAGTGGCAGCTGCCTATGGGTGGGGATATCAGTTCCACTGTTGCCATCTGTGGGCTCATGCTCTTGGAAATCCCAACCTCCGTCCCCGTCAATTGTGTAACCCCCCCACGTGTGTCATACACTGCCCCTGTATGCATCTTGTCTGTCTTGTCTGTTAACCTACCCAACCTACCTCCCCAGCTATACCGACTTCCTTCACCTGACATACCACTCTCACCTGAAAAAAAAAAAAAGGGCACTCTGTACCCACAAAAAATTACGCCCCATACATAGCTGTCCATGTCGCACACATGTCTGCTTGACATTGAAACAGTTAATTACAATTGGCTCTACAACAACTATTAATGTTGTCCTGACACCTCTCTCAGGGGTGAAAGGTTTCTAATGTCTCACCAAAATACATGGAAATGCATAGCTGTTGCTGCCAAAGACATGGGCATCTATGGGCCTTACCTACATCCCTCCTGCAAATCCCACGCTTGTTTCCCTACTGTCTTACCCTCTTTGTGACCCCTTTTTCACCACTTTCCTGTCACCCCTTTTCTTTTCTTTCAAAGAAATTAGCGGGTGTAAGCTTGTGTTAGCGGAGCTCACCGCCAGTGCGCATGCGTGAGCTCAGCAAGCAGCGCAGACCTGGTTTAAAGTGCTTAAAAGTGCCTTTATGGCACTTTAATTGACAGGTGCTGTACTCAGTTTGAAAGTTTGCTAAGAAAAATAAATTCCCACTGTCAGTCTCGAACCCAGGACCTTGGTAACATTAGTCTGTATGACCTACCACTAAGCCATGCCTGCTTTACAAGAACACACTGCTAAAATAAATATAACATGTAATAGTAGGAATCAGTATAAAGGCAATATAAGAGATGTACTATCTAAAGCATGTCAGGTAGAGTTAATGGCCAAATTACTGGATTCCCATACTAGTTCAGTGTGAACAGAAACAGCCCTGCTACCTGTTAGCTTGTACATAATAATGTAAGGTAATGTACATATGTGAAGGTATGTATATCTACACATACATATATATAAATATATATTAATACATATGAAATATAGTTGTAGGTCTCAGTAGCCATACACACTCACTACAGGAAACAGTGAACATAATTGCAGCAACCTGAATCTGCAGCACAGCCTGACCCCTGTGTGACCTACTTACCCTTCTAACTGCTTAAAGGTGGCCTCAGCACTTTGATTGACAAGTCCTGTACTCAGTTTGAAAGTTTGCAAAGTAAATAAATTCCCACTGTCAGTCTCGAACCCAGGACCTTAGTAACATTAGTGTGTATGACCTACCACTAAGCCATGCCTGCTTCGCAATAACACAGTGCTAAAATAAATATAACATGTAATAGTAGGAATCAGTATAAAGGCAATATAGGAGATGTACTATCCAAAGCATGTCAGGTAGAGTTTTAATGGCCAAATTACTGGATTCCCATACTAGTTCAGTGTGAACAGAAACAGCCCTGCTACCTGTTAGCTTGTACATAATAATGTAAGGTAATGTACATATGTGAAGGTATGTATATCTACACATACATATATATAAATATATATTAATACATATGAAATATAGTTGTAGGTCTCAGTAGCCATACACACTCACTACAGGAAACAGTGAAGATATATGCAGCAACCAGAATCTGCAACACAGCCTGGCTCCTGTGAGACCTACTAAGCCCTTTAACTGCTTAAAGGTGCCTCCAGCACTTTGATTGATAGGCCCTATACTCAACTCAAAAGCAGAATATGAGCATACTAGTAGGCCCTACCACAAGACCATTGTAACACTAGTCTGTATGACCTACCACTAAGCCATGACTCTCATACAGGAATATAGTGCTAAATAAGTGGAACACGTAATAGTAGGAATGAAGATAAAGGCAATATAGTATGTCTACTACCCAAAGCATGTCATGCAGACTTTTATAGTCCCAATTACTGGGTTCCCATACTAGTGTAGTGTTAACAGAAACAGCCCTGCTAATTGTTAGCTTGTACCCAATAATGTCAACTAATGTACATATATGAAAGTATGTATATGTACACAGATATATATATATATATATATATATATATATATATATATATATATTTATATAGCAATACATATGACATATAGTTGTAGGTGTCAGTATGCATACACACTCACTATAGGGAACAGGCAAGATAAATGCAGCAACCTGAATCTACAACACAGCATGAAGCATGGTAGATGTACTAACATTCACACTCACAAAACACTGTCAACAGCATACCAGCATGGTCCACGACCTACAATCTGAAAGGGCAACGCCTATCTCACATACCCTTTTATAGCAGTGTCCTGAAATCACAGTGAGACATGCAATCAGTACACACCCAGCTGCATGCAATTAGCAAATGCTGCCTTACAATTGGTGCAGAGGCCATCACATGGACCTATGCAGATACCTACAAAAGCAATGAGTACCCACACTACACTCATGCAATACATTCATTGCACAAAACCGACAGAGAAAGAGAGAGAGACAGAGAGAGAACAAAACAGAAATAAAGACAGCCAGCAGCAAAACCAGCAGCAGCAGCAGCAGCAGCAGCAAACTTCAAGCAGCACCAGTGACACACCAACAGCTGCCACAAACACAGGTAATGCAAAGTAGCAGGTTAATCCTGTGTATACTGTGACACCTCAAAATGTATCATAGTTCACTATCTATAGGTATGTCCATGAGATAGGTTGTGTGTACATAGTCATGAAATATAAACATATGTAATATTGTTGTACATGTGGGCCATAACTAACACTTCCATAGCTTAGAACACAAGGCCAGTTGTGCATATGATGCAGTAGTTCCCAGGGTCAGTAGAGGTTCCTCCTCATTGGTGTGGGACCACTGTGTATGTATGGCACTGTTCAGGTACATATCCTGTAGTATGGCCAGGGATTAATATCAGTCTGTCATGTGGTGCTATGTCCTCCAGGGGTGAATGTAGCACACATCCAGGGATACCATTTCGTAATAGTGATGATATGTGTTCTGCAATGATGAGGGTGGCTCTCACCTGGACATGTGAGAGGATAGGGAGGTTACAGTCATCTGGGATAACTAATAACACGTGTGTAGGACAATGAGGGGGGGTACCTGCACCTAAACTGTCTGCAACAATGTTGGCAATATCTGTGCATTTGGTGAATGTGAAGCATTTTAACACTGCAGACAACAGATGCCTTCCCGTCATGTGAATCTGCCCTGTGCTGCAGTAGCCTCCTACTATTGTTATACAATATGCCTGTATCTGTAGTCTACTGGACAGGATTAATAAGTGGTGTGCAGTTGTTCTGGGTTAGATAACTGTGTGCACAGTACATGCAGTATGTGGGATGTCTGTGGTAAGCATATGCAAAGGTGCTGGCGGTGTGTGTTGTGGCTTCCACTGGCCCAGTGGGCTGCATGGATAGCATCACTGTCATAACTACTGAATAACTGTGTAATAACATGCATACATAGCAAGGTAGTGTACTGTGCTTGTGGTGTTGTTCAGATATGTATATCCAGGCTGAGTAATGTGTGTCCACATCACAGGGTTGGATGGCAGCACACATCCAGTATGTATGGATGAACACCAAGAATGTGTCAGACATGTCACCTGTGCAGAAGTATCTGGCCATTACCTGTGCATCCCCCACAACACACACACATGCAACATATGGCAGATGTACTATAGCAGTACACACATGTTCATAGGTTCATACTAGGCTATCTGCCCGAGGGCATTTACAAGCCTAGCCCATCGTTTTGTGGCTTACGCCACCCCTTTAGTATGGGGAACCATACCCATTATTTTGCTGTGCCTCTGTCGAGCAGTGACACGGAGGTAATCCCTGGGGTATATCTGCGATCTCCCATCCATTGGTCAAGATTTCTCTTGAACAAGGCCAGCGAGGTGCTCTGCCTCACATATACCGTGATTTTGTTCCACAGCATAGGGAGTCTTTGGGTGATGTATCTATCCCTCCAGCATGTCCTATTAATAGCCGTGTCGAGGTTTAAGTCTCCCGCCCTTTTGGCTCTGATGGATCTAGGTTTTTTAGGTGAAGCATATTCATCAAATCTGGGTTTGACATGGCCTTGTATGTTGGGCAAAGGTCACCTCTGAGCAAGCGGTAAGCGACTGAATAGAACATACATGGACATGCTGGAGGGGCAAATTCCTGAGAGGCTCCCTTCACTCTGTAATGAGCTCGAACAGTTGAGAATGAACAGTTCATAGGTTCATACTAGGCTATTTGCCCTAGGGCATTGGTAAGCCTAGTAGAATGTGTTTGTCTTTTGCCACCCAATCACAAGTTATGCTGCTATGCCCTTGTCCGACTTTAGTATACTTTGCCTCTGTCTAACAGCGACATAGAAGTGATACCTGGGGTACAACTATGATCTCCATCCACTCATCCAGATTCCTATGGAAGAGAGTCAATGAGGGACTCTGCCTAACCAGTAGTGTGAGCTCATTACAGAGTGAAGGGAGCCTCTCAGTTAGGAATATGCCCCTCCAGCATGTCCATGTATGTCAGTGCTGAGGTCCAGCTCTCCTGAGCATGTGGCTGTATGGGACTCTGATTGCCTGAGGTGCATCACGTTCATTACTGCTAGGTAGGACATGACTGCTTGTTAAGGGTAATAACCACCCTGCAGTGCATAGCCCCATGTGGCAAAAGCCACATCCCACCCCATCATTGTGCACACACACTAACCCCACCAACAGTAAAACACATACTTTCCATTTGCAAGATTCAAACCCATACCTAACTGTGCAATGACAGTAGAAACAGTCACATTAGCAGAGTGTGCTATTTGCAGTAGTTGGAGAAATCCTTACTAATGCTGTACTTAGAGGGTGCTGACATCATCTGTGTGTAGGAGGAGGGATGTGCACCCTGTAGTGTGTTCTCCCAGTTGGCAAAAGGCAGTTAACCCTGCCAGCATAGTGCACACACATAAACCACACTCATTCCCTTTGCAGGATTCAAACCCCTACCTAACTACGTTATGACACTGAAGAAAGACGCATTAGCAGAGCGCGCTATGCAAATTATTTGAGGACTTTACTACAGGTGATATAGTTATACAGTCCTGACATCATCACTGTTTCAAAAGGGGGATCTGCATCCTGTACCATACTGTCACGGTTGCTAATAGGGACATTTCCCACACACACACATCGATGTGTTGGTGGTTTGCATATGTGGGGAATCCAGAACTCCAGTGTGATTAGTATATGGTTTGATTGCAACAATGAGGGATATACTCCCAGTGGTGAGCAGTTTGTACTCATGTTTGTAAAGATCAGCTCTACTATATCTGCCCCTCTTGTGGGAAGGTTGGTTACCTGTTCCATAGCCAAAGAATTTCCGATCAATGGGAACCTTAGAGCTTGGGTATTGTGGCTTGTGTAATGTTCACAGTCTATGTTTGGGTAGCTGGCATCACCCAGTATGATGGTGTTTGCAGAGTAATCTAACAACTACAGGCTCCCCTGCCAGGTAAACCAGCAGCCCCCCCCCCCTCACTAGATAGGCCTTTTTTGGTCCCTCTCCTTTCACTCTTTTTTTGCCTTTGGTACGTATATTCCTCTCTCACTACCCCATTCCTGGTTCCTTAATCTTGGTAAACCCCCTGCTTGCTCTGTCTGATACTCTTTTCTAACCTAGCCACTAGGTGGCGCCCTTCTAACCACTAATCCTACTATCATATTTTCAGAGTATTCTCTCTGCAAATCCTACTGTCCTTTCCTGTTCCATAGTTCACCTTTGCATCTTACTATTTCTCTCAGGAGAAACTCCTCTATCTCACCCAATACTATTTCATTTTCCACCCACTTACCATACAATCTCCTCAAACTCTCTACTGTTGAGCTCTCCCTTACCTTTACAACTGTTTCTCTCTTCTTGCCTGATTGTTTTCTGCAACTACTCATCCAGTTCTTCCCCGCTCCATTCGCTACGCTCACTCCGCTCCCCACCCTACCCCCATTTCCTACCCACCCCCAGGGGTCCTACCTTTATACTTACTTAGACACACCCCTAATTACCTACCTTCTAATCTCTATTTCCTGAGCACCCACCCTTTAACTGCTTACTCCTAAGACCACTCCCTCTCTCTTGATTTCAGATCTATAATACCACTCACTATTATTAGATACCACATATTCCTACACTCATAAACCTCTCACTCATTAATAACATGCCCCTAACCCTTAACACAGTCTTTCCTCTTTTTCTCCTTAACATCCTGCTTTACTACTACACTCTTACCTCCTACGAACATCTTAGTCTTAGCCAAAATCCTATATTACAAAAATATGCTACAACCACACTTCCTCTACCTAACCAAACTCATATTAATATACTTTCAACCTGTCCCTGGCTTCCCCCTCTATACCATAAATTACAACATTACAAAATCACAACCACCAAACGCTTCTATATAATACCCATCAAATACACAAAAGTCTTCCAAACCCCACAAACTCTTTTATTGATAGATGGGGACATCCACCCCAACCCTGGTCCCAATACCATCCTCAATCCCACCACTACTAACCCAACTACAAACCACACTAGCTCTCCCTTCTCCACTGACTCCCTCTCTATTGCTCACCTAAATATTCGTAGCATTAACAACAAAGTAACACAACTCCATGCCTTAATTGATTTCTATGCCTTTGATATTCTCTGTCTCACAGAAACTTGGCTTAAACCCAGCACCAAGGACAATGAATTTACTCCCCCAGGCTATAGTACTCACAGGCAAGATCGTCTTAATAAAAAGGGCGGAGGAGTAGCCATCCTATACAAATCCCAACTTCAGGTAACCTTAATTAACTCCTTGCCCCCCTCCCCAGCAAACGCTGAAATACTTTGTACCAAATTCCAAATTAATAAATCCAAAGCCATAAACATAATATGTTCCTACATCCCCCCAGGCAATAACGTCAATACCCTAGAAAATATCCTTAGCTGGGCCTCCAGTAGCTTTCCTCAAGAAAGCATAATCTTAGGCGATTTCAACATTGACTGGAACTCCTGCATATCCCCAACTCCCACCACTCACCTTAATCTTTTTGACTTTCATCAAACCATCAACTCCCCTACTAGAATAAATAAATCCACCCACAAACAATCCATTCTAGACTGGATACTGACCAACAACAACCCCCTCTCCTATAAAACAGGAATACTCCCTGACAACATAAGTGACCACCTCCTTACCTATATCACTAAACAAAAAATCAACAATCCCAAACAAGCAACTTATCGTACCAAATACAACAATACAGATTTTAACCTAGCATCCTTTCAAAATGAACTCAAAGAATATAACTGGTCCACTCTAAAATACCTCCCAATAGATGAAGCAGTAACCCATTTTAACAATACTTTCCTACTGATTCTAAACCAGCATGCCCCATCCCGCCTAGTCAGAGTCAGTTCCAAAGCAGCCCCATGGCTTTCCAAAACAACTAAACAAACTATGCGGGCTAGAAATAGACTGTGGTCCAAATGGAGGTCAACAAAAAACCCAATTGACCATCAAAACTTCAAATACCTGAGAAACAAAACAAAAAAGCTCATCTATCTGGACAAGAAAAACTACCACCTTCAATACCAACAAAACCAACACCATAACCCTAAACACTTTTGGTCTGGAATAAACAAACTACTCCATCCAGGCAACACAAAAACTCCCACCCCTGCTGGCCTACTAGAAACCCAACCTAACATTATAGCCAACACCTTCAACAACTTCTTCTCTCAAACCGTCACCTCACTTGCAAGTACCATGACCCCCCCCACTACCCTCCAAACTACCCCCACTCAGAACAGCACCGATAAGCTAAAGTTTAATACTGTCTCAACAACCTATATACGTAAACAACTATGTAAACTCAAACCCTGTACCCCTTCTGCAGACAAGCTTCCAGCTGAATATCTGCAACTAGCCGCTACTGAAATAGCCTACCCAGTCTCCATCTTAATAAATAGAACCATAACTGAATCCAAAATCCCATCCTGTTGGAAAATCTCCCATATCATTCCCCTTCACAAAGGAGGAAATTCTAACAAACTTTCCAATTTCCGGCCTATTGCCCTTCTATCACCTCTATCCAAAATAATGGAACGCTGCATACACCATCAACTTCTACATTATCTCTTGAATAACAGATTACTTGTAGACTCACAACATGGTTTTAGACCCTTCCACAGTACTTCTACTGCCCTTCTCTCCCTCACTGACTCTATAAATAAAAACCGCAACAACAACCTGTACTCCTCTGCACTATTTCTGGACCTCTCTAAAGCATTCGATATGGTCAACCACAAACTTCTCCTAGATACCTTACAATCCCTCTCACTTGATTCACAAGCAGTACAGTGGTTCAACTCTTACCTGACCAATAGAAAACAAGCAGTCCTCTGGGACAGCCATCTATCTTCCCAACTCCCAATTACTATTGGCGTCCCACAAGGATCCATCCTAGGTCCCTTACTTTTCTCTATTTTCATAAATAACCTGCCCACCTCCCTCCCAACCACTACCTGTATACAGTATGCAGATGATTCCACTCTCATCTGCTCTGCTTCTTCACCAACACAACTCCACTCTGCTACCCAATTGGTCTTCACTGCAGCAGAAAACTGGTTTCAACACATTTGTCTCCTCCTAAATCCCAAAAAAAACAAACTACTACTTTTCACCCCAACCTCTAAAGCCACCCCTATCACTTTTTCAATAGTATCAGGTAATGGCACTGTCATCAAACCTGACTACTCCACTAAGCTGCTAGGCGTCACCATAGACAATCAGCTAAATTTTGACTTACACATTGATTTAACTATAAAGTCAGTCAATAAAAAAATGGGTGCCCTTTACAGAATTAAGCCCTTTCTCACCGCCACTTCCCGAGTGGCTCTCGCCCAAACTCACCTCATCTCTACATTATTGTATGCCTCTCCATCCTTTATCAACATATCTAAATCTAATCTTCAAAAAATGAATACCGCCTACCACAGTATAGCCAGATTTGCTACTGCCTCTCCATTCCAAACTCATCACTGTCTGAATTTAAAGAAACTAAACTGGCTCGAACTTCCAAACCTAATACTCCTACAGCAACTAATTATCACTTTTAAAATCCTACACTACCCCTCCAACACACCCATACTAAATAAACTCATCACACCTTATAAAAATCTCACTACACTCAGATCTGCCAACAAGCTACTAGTTACTACTTTGAAATCTTATAATAAAGCAGGCGATTCCTTATTTGCAAACACTGTAGGTTCATATTGGAATAAACTTCCCACAGAACTGACCTCCCTAGCCTCAGGTCATCTTTTCAGAAAACAGATAAAAACTTACCTACTAACTCACTGGCTATGCCCCTGCTCCAACCCTGACTGACATTAACACATTTTTTTACTCTCCCCAGTCCACTCCTGTATCTTTTAGCTCTTCTGTACTAACTTAAACTGTCTTCCACAGTCACTAGTTTGTACCATCTCTCTTCTGTTCAATTTATTGTTAGACTCCCCCTCTGCCCATGCTGTTATTCTCTCTTATTCTCTCTCTCGTTTCATCTACCTGACCTCTAACAATTCATACTACCTTTCTATTTCTCGCTATCTCTGTTTCTTTCCACCTTACTTTTCCTACTGACTGATCCTTAGCCTTACTATCATCCTAACATCTGTACCTTGAGAAATTGCATCTCTGTCAACACTCTTTTACCTCATTTCTGCCTTATTCCTATACTCTTACTTCACATTATCTGTTACACTACTTACCTACATATTTTTACTTCTTATCTACCTTTTTCCTGCTTTCAGATAATACCTATTTATTGAAGTAGAACCTATTTGTTGTCATACCAGCTACTAGTGATATTTTTTAACTTATAATTATCATCTTATGATACTACTAAAACTTTTCTACACAGTACCCATCTGAATTTTGATTGTCATCGACTCAGATTAGTACAGAAAAAATGTATATGCATTTGATATTGCCTTATTTTTATTACTTTTTATTTGTATAGTTTGATTATTTAGTAACCTCTCAACTGTATTGTCTTAGTCTGATAGTGGAGCTTTTCTCCTCGGGCCTCTGCTGAAAATGGACATGTATCCAGCCAGACTAGCCCGGTTAACAAATGTAAAATAAAAAATAAAAATAAAATAAAAAAACTCTCCTGTGTCAGCATGAAGGCTGTGTGGGAGACCTGAGTTTGAGAGGGTGCTGTAAGAGCTCCTCTGTGTCTCTTTCCATGTGGTCCGGGGAGGTACGTCCCAACAGGTAGCTGACTGTGACCCTCCCCTTGCTCTGTCTGGAGGGCGGCACGTCTGTCAACAGCTCATGTCAAGCAAGTGCACACCCCTCATAAATTATGTGGAAACCTTCAAAGGCCCAAGGCCTGTTGAAAATATGGACCAGACTGCAGATACCTGTATAGAGTCATTCTGTGGACACATTCAGGAATGCATGGATCATGAAGCCACATATGAAAGCATGACCCAATTCTCCAAAGGCAGATGTCCTGGGTGCCGGACACCAGCCATAAACACACTATACAATAGAAGGATGGCGCCACTACATGATACAACAACCTCCCAAAATGTGAAGGCACCACTGATGAGTATTGGATGACAACTACAGGCACCCATATGATTGTCTAAGGCCATCTTTGAGAGAGGATTCCACAAGCCACTGAGGATAATCACAAGGCTGCCTGTAGTTATGTTAGTAACCTGAGTGGTACTACCCAGATATGCTCAGAGGTAATACAATATGTCACACAAAATATAAAACACACAGACATTGCCATCATCCTAGTGGACAGGTTCAATGCTGCCTTCTCTCCCCACCACACCAAAAGGGAACATATGTCTCGCAGCACAGTGCTTCCCCCCTGACATCACAGATGCTCAGGTAAGAGATGCCCTTCCCAAAGCAATAAACACTGCATCAATGGGACCAGACAGTGTCCCAGGCTGTGTCCTACATGAACCACAAGAAGAGCTACACCCAGACATAACACCACTGTTCAATCCCAGCCTTAATACACGATATGTGGCCAGAGAGTGGCATACAGCAACAGTGGTCCCTCAACATGCAGGTGGTGCTGTCACGGATCCTGGACACTACTCGCCCCATATGTCTGACTAGCTTTGTCTGCAAAGCTATGGCAAGGATCATCATGAACCTCACATATCTAGATATTGTGGACCTACAGACATGTCACCATACACAGTTTGGCTTTGTCAATGGCAAATCCTGCCTATCAAACCTGTTTGCTTTGTTTGAAACAGTCACCAAGGCCACTGTCAAGGGGTAGGAGGTCCACACAGCCTACCTGGACCTTGCATAAGCCTTGGATACAATACCCCACTTGTGCATTCTAGGGAAGCTCACCAGTGTACATAATAACCCCTATGTTACTATGGGTATTGCACAGTGGCTCAAGGGCAGAACACACATGGTAGAATTGCTGGAGCCATGTCAGCCTCCAACCTGGTACAAGTGGTGTCCCACAAGGCACAGCCCTAGGAGCTGTCATGTTCATTATATATTTGTCATAGGTACTGGCCATCATGGAAGTACTGTGGCTCAGCAAGTCGCAGGTGACTGCAGACCGAACACCATAATCAACTCAACAGCTAACACACGCATCCTCCAAATGGGACTCTTGCAAACACACGACTTGTGCCACAGCCATGGCCTCAATGTGAATGACAGAAAGAGTATAGTCATCCCCTTTGTCAAACACTAAGTGACCACAATGTACCACATATGTGTTAATCCAGTAAGTGCAGACCAAGGAATTATGGACCTTGGGGTACGCAGGTTGATAGCATTCTACCATTTGACAACAACATGGACAAAGTGGTTAGGTAAGCATGTTATATGGGCCACATCATCATGGGATCTACATGTAGGCCAGGGGAGGACATTGTGCCCCTTTACTCATCCCTCATCATGCCCATAATTGACTATGATGAACCTGTCGGCATGCACCTTACCAGACACCTGCAGCAACTGGGGCTACCACATATGTACCTCAACAAGGGGATCAAAGTGCTCAAACAGATGCCACATACTGACTGGTTAAAGTAGCAGCAGCTCTACTCAGTGACATACTGCCTCTTCATAGGCAATCTGTGCCTGACATAGAAGGCCAGGTCATACCCTCACGTAATGGCCATGCTGCATCTCAGAATATCCAGATCCCACCAGGATACACGCTGGAAATACTTGAACCACAGGAGTGATATACATAGGACATGGTGGAGGGGCACATTCACAACTCAGAGGCTCCCTTCATTCCTGATTATTATCCCAATAGAGGTTAGGCAGACTGACTCAGTGACTATCTTCAAGAGCGATATTAATGACTGGATGTGACATTGTAGGGTTACCCTGGGTCACTTATGTGTCACTGTGAGAAAGAGGCACAGTATACTAACCTTGGAAAAGGGCATAGCAAGACAGATTCACAATGCATGTTGAAAGGCACACATTCTGGCTAGGTGGATACATGCCCTGGGCAGATATCCCTGTACGAACCTATGGACCTATGTCTCTTTTTCACCATTGGCCCTATGTGCTGTCAATCACCAATGTAATCTCAATACTCCGGTAGCATGTGCAAAGGTCAGTTGTCAGTCACCTCTATGGTACAGTTGTGGAATATGTGTGTCATGTAGTAATGTCACAGCTGCCACATATACACAGTCAACCCTATCCCCTACCCATTGATGTACATCACATGTATGAGATGGAAACACATGGCCAAACTGTAACAACAACATACAAGTCAGTCAGATGCATGGACACATGACTCAGTCATTGTCCATGCCACCACAGCTGATGTGGGATGTCGCTCACTGGGATACGTGATAGGGAACATGGAAGGGATCACTGAGCAAGTGACACAGGCTGGTAGACCCCTGACCTTGGTTGGCATCAGACCCTCACCAGGGATTCCGACAAATTAATGAATGCTAATGAATAAGTGTAGCTACAACACCCTAGCTGAATGGTTCTTAGCATGCAGTCACTGCATTGCTATGGAATACTGTCTTACCACTCCCACAACAGGTGAGAACATGCAGCTCCTGTACATTAACAACATGTAGACTTTATGCCCCAGACCAGGTGTGCATCCCTCACTACTAGGCTGATAGCATCTACATCTCACACTGTATATACACATCCCACATGCAGCATCTGCACAGAAGACCACGGTCATAATGTTACCCTGTGCAAATACCATGTATTCACATGTGGCAGGCATCACACATGGTAACTATTGAAAGTCACAGGTACATATGTGTATTTGGCACACACATACAGCATGTGTTCATTGCCATAACCGGTGTAATCAATGTCATGCATTATTGTGAGGGACAACCCACACACATGGGCATACTGTGTGTGCACAACACACATGGCATGTCTGTAATCAAAAGCCATACATAATTGTGATATCGTTTAGAAAGGGGTATGTGCATCCTGTAGTGTGTTTACACAGTTGCCAAAAGGGATATATCAATCATACACACTTACCCCCTTCACACACACTTGCCACTTGCTGGATTCAAACCCCTACTTAACTATGTTATGACACTAGAGAAGGACGCATTAGCACAGCTCGCTATTCGCATTACTGGGGAATTTCCTTTCCCCTGATATACTTATAGGCTGCTGACATTATCAGAGTTTAGAAAGTGGAATGATCATCCTGTGGTGTGTTTTCCCAGTTGCCAAAAGGGATGCTTCTTTCATACACACTTACCCCCCTTTACAAACACTTGTCACCTGTTGGATTCAAACCCCTACCTAACTATGTTATGACACTAGAGACGGACGCATTAGCACAGCGCGCTATTCGCATTACTGGGGAAATTTCTTTCCCCTGATATACTTATAGGGTGCTGACATCATTAGAGTTTAGAAAGTGGAATGATCATCCTGTGGTGTGTTTTCCCAGTTGCCAAAAGGGATGTTTAGTTCATACACACACACACTTACCCCCCTTCACACACACTTGCTACCTGCTGGATTCAAACCCCTACCTAACTATGTTATGACACTAGAGACGGACGCATTAGCGCAGCGTGCTATTCGTATTACTGGGGAATTTCCTTTCCCCTGATATACTTATAGGGTGCTGACATCATTAGAGTTTAGAAAGTGGAATGATCATCCTGTGGTGTGTTTTCCCAGTTGCCAAAAGGGATGTTTCTTTCATACACACTTGCCCCCCTTCACACACACTTGCCACCTGTTGGATTCAAACCCCTACCTAACTATGTTATGACACTAGAGACGGATGCATTAGCACAGCGCGCTATTCGCATTACTGGAGAATTTCCTTTCCCCTGATATACTTATAGGGTGCTGACATCATCAGAGTTTAGAAAGTGGAATGATCATCCTGTGGTGTGTTTTCCCAGTTGCCAAAAGGGATGTTTCTTTCATGCACACTTACACCCCTTTACACACACTTGCCACCTGTTGGATTCAAACCCCTACCTAACTATGTTATGATACTAGAAACGGACGCATTAGCACAGCGCGGTATTCGCATTACTGGGGAATTTCCTTTCCCCTGATATACTTATAGGGTGCTGACATCATCAGAGTTTAGAAAGTGGAATGATCATCCTGTGGTGTGTTTTCCCAGTTGCCAAAAGGGATGTTTCTTTCATACACACTTACACCCCTTCACACACACTTGCCACCTGCTGGATTCAAACCCCTACCTAACTATGTTATGACACTAGAGACAGATGCATTAGCGCAGCGCACTATTCGTATTACTGGGGAATTTCCTTTCCCCTGATATACTTATAGGGTGCTGACATCATCAGAGTTTAGAAAGTGGAATGATCATCCTGTGGTGTGTTTTCCCAGTTGCCAAAAGGGATGTTTCTTTCATACACACTTACTTACCCCCCTTCACACACACTTGCCACCTGCTGGATTCAAACCCCTACCTAACTATGTTATGACACTAGAGACAGACGCATTAGCACGGTGCGCTATTCAGATTACTAAGAGAATCCTTTTCTCCAATATACTTATAGGGTGCTTACATGATCAGTGTCTAGAAAGGGGAATGAGCATCCTCTGGTGTGTTTTCACATTTGCTAGGGGTAACATTTGGACCAAGTGTGTGAGCATGCCCAGTTCAGCCTTCCCGTGGCATGTTGTGTGAAAGATGTCTCATTTATCTAAGTGTGTGAGCATGCCCAGTGTGGGCTTTACATATGTTGAACTCTGCAGCCCATCACATTTGTGGATGAGTGTGACCTTCAACAAATACCTGAAGTTTATGGTTGTGTGTTCTGTGCCATGTTGTGTAGTTACTGTCCGAATGCTTTTTGTGTGAACAAAACAGGGAGTATACTGTGCCTGCAGGTTTTGCATGGGATACTTTGCACACAATTGTCAACATCCGTTCATACTGACCTAACACTGTAGCACTGTCTAGTGTAGTGTTTCAGTACTTTCACTGTGGTGGTCAGTATCCTGGGCTTTAGTCCTATCACTGCTTTACATTTCCATAGTGTGCACAACAGCCTGGTTAGGGTCCAGTTGTGCACATCTGCACAAAGGCAGTGCCTCTACAGACCCTGTTAATTGCTGCCCCATAAGCTTAACAAGTGTAGTCTGCAAATCTATGGAGAGGATCATAATTGAGCTCATAAACAAAGATATAGGGGACATGCAGACATTGTACCCATCCCATTTTGGCTTGGTCAGGGGCAGATCATGCCTTTTGTACTGGGTTGACATCTTCAAATTGGTCACTTAGGCCATTGTTGGGGAAAGGCAGTCCATACAGCCTACCTTGGCCTTGCAAACACTTTCAACACAATACCCCACTCAGGTATTGTGGAAAACCCTAACAACTGAAACGTAAACCCATATGTCACAAGATGGGTTGCAAACTGGCTTAAGGACGGGACCCACAGGGTTAGAGTTGCTGGCACTATGTTAGACTCCAGGCTGGTCACAGGTGGTGTCACACAGGGCTCAGTCCTTGGCCCCATTGTTTGTCATGTACTTCCCAGAAGTACAGGCCAACATGGGAGGACTTTGGATGACAATGTTAGCAGATGACTGCACACTGGGCACCATAGTGGACAGTGCATCACACACAGATATCCTTCAGAAGGGACTCACAGTAACTGATAGCTGGTGCCAGGGCCATGGCCTGAAGTCAGAGTGCACAACATGTGTAGACATACCCTTCAGGAAAAGCAAGGTGACCCCAAGCTACCATATAGGTGGCAATCCTCTAAGCACAGAGGAGGTTATCATGGACCTGGGGACCCAGGTTAACAGTCACCATTCTTCTGAGACTCACATTGCTAAAGTGGCTAGGAAGACCTTCTACATTGCCCACCTGATCAGGCTGGGATTCACATCCAGATCTAGTGGGTCATTGTTCCCCTGTACTCCTCACTTATCAGACCGGTGATCAAGTCGAATGCCCTATTCTGGCTGTATCTCACACAACATCTGCAGCAATTGGAGACACCCTGACTGTCCCCCACCTAAAGGATCAAGGAACCCCAACAGCTGTCATATGCTGCCAGATTGACGACACTCACACTCTATTCACTCACATACCGTCTGCTTAGAGGTGACATGTGCCTGACATGCGAGGCCATGTCCAAACAGAGATTAATGGGCATGCTCCACCTCAGACTCAGAAGATCCACCTGAACCACTAGTGCAGGTGACTTACACCTTAGCAGGGATGTATGTTGGACATGTTGGAGGGATGGAGTTATCACTCAGAGACTCCCTATGCTGTGGAATACAATCCTGGTCCATTTGAGGCAGAGCACCTTGCTGGCTGTGTTCAAGAGGTATCTTGACCTAATGCTAGTCGGAGAATGTGTTTGTCCATCAACACATTGTAAGCGTAGTTCGACATGTCATATGTCTTGTTTAGTATACTGTGCCTCTCTCTACCTGTGACATAACATTGATACCCAGGGTAAACCTCCCATCTCCCATCCACTCATTAGGATTCCTGTTGAGGGGACTCAACCAGTGTCTCTATGGACAACCTGTACTGGTAGTTTACTCATGTGTGGGGGTGGCTTCTGTGTTTTGGATAATGCAGTACAGCCTGTCCTATATATGTCAGTGCTGGGGTTCAGGTCCCTCATGTGCATAGCTCCCTGCCATTCAGATTGTACAAGGTGCAGCATGTGCATTGATTCCAGCTTGGACATGGCTTTCTACATCAGGCACAGATTGCATCTGGGTGGACAGCATGGCAGTGGGTGGAGCTTCACTCTGTTTAATCAGACTACACATTACATGTGTTCCAGCTCTGTCATACTCCTGGTGAGGTACTGTTGTGGACTTTACAGGTGCTGGATGTGTGTGCATGAGGTACACCCCACAGGGGCTGTTGTGGTCATTTCTAATGCTGATGAAAGATAACTGCAGAACCAGAATGACCTCCCCTTAGCTAGATGTCAGACAGCATGGACCATACAATCACAACTGAAAACAGGACCCTCTCCACAAAGGGAAAGTGTCCTGTCTGGTGGACCCCAGCCATAAACAAACTGTATGACAGATGAGGGTTACTAATGCAAGACAGAGCTACATCTCCAAAAGGGAAGACAGCTGTGATCAGCACTAGTAGAAAGCTACATTATCTCATAAAGACATGCAAGGTCAACTTGGGGACATAAATCACCAAAGACAATGAAGGTAACCACACTGCTTTCTTCAGTTATGTCAGACACCTGGTTGTGAACCCTCGGATATGCTCAGAGTTGGTACACAACAACATATATTCCAGTGACCTGACAGATATTGGCAACATTCCGGCGGACAGCTTCAGTGCGATTTACCCCCCCCCCTCACCCCCAAAACAAGATAGTTATCACTGCTGTATGTAACCTCACTGTCATCTTGGATGTCCATGTGAGAGCCACACTCAGCAAAGACAAGTACACAGCATCCATGGGACCTGCTGGTATCTCCAGTTGCATGCTATGTGAACTCCAGAAGGGGCTGGACCCATATATACAACTGCTATTTAACCTTAGTCTTGCTACAGGATATGTACCTGAACACTGGCATACGGCAACAGTGGTCCCACTCCACAAGGGGATGCCTCCACAGACCATGGCAACTACCACCACACAGGCTTAACCAGCCTTGTCTGCAAAGATATGGGAGGAGTCATGGAGCTCTTACACAGACACATTACTGACCTACGGACCCTTGTTCCCACCTAGTTCAGCTTTGTACAGGGCAGATCCTGCCTTTTGCACCTTTGCACCCGAAAAGTACCGACCATGAAGATCAGGGTTCTTCAACACATGTCATATGCTTCCAGAATAGAGGAAGTCCAGCTTTGTTCAGTGTCATACCGCATACTTACAGGTGACATATGCCTGACATACAAGACCATGTCCAATCAGGATTTGGTGGACATACTCCACTGCAAGCAATCCAAATCCACCAGAGCCATGAGAGCTGAGTATTTGAACCTCAGCACATACATGTATAGGACATGCTGGAGGGACAGAGTCATAACTCAGAGGCATCTCACACTCTAGCAGAGTATCCCAGTTCATGTTTGACAGAGTCCCTCACTGACTCTCTTCAGGAGACATCTGGACAACTGCATATGAGACGGAGGCACAGACTAGACAGAGACACAGTCATGTTATTCAATTACGTAAGGGGTCATAATGTGTCACTACTAAGTCAGAGGCACAATATTCAGAATCTATTCTGTACACTTATTACCACTATAAGGGGTGGCAATAGCCACATCACTATGGCTAGGCTTATACATGCACTAGGGCAGATAGCCTAGTAGTACACTATGACACTATGAAACACCGGTGTATGTGTAGCTATTGTCAATCAAACAGTATGATGTGGCTTGGGGGGCTTGATATCTCCCTGTATTCCAACATTGTTTTGTCTATTCCTTCTAGCATGTCTAGGGATCAGTTGCTAGTGTCCTCTCCTGCTCAGCTGGTGAACCTGGGAATATTGAGGCACTGTTACAGTTGCCTCATGTACACTGACAACCCTCTCCTTCTGCCATAAAACACACATACATGTGAGAAATGCAACTATATAGCCAAAGTGGAGGCTGAGCTCTCTCAACATAGGACAAGCAAGACCAGAGAGAGGGTGAAGGTAACCACACACACATCTTTAATCCAGTCTCACATGGCACTGTCACAACTTAAGATCATACACATAGACACACAGAGACACTCTCGGAGGCTCTGATCAGAAGTCTACCAGAATGGCGGTGGCCACCACAGCAGACACTCACACAACTGCCTCCACAGGGCACAGCACATGCAACACATTGACCACAGAGTTGGTGTGCCAAACAGTCACAGCCCTTAAGGCCAAACACAATGCCGGACACACTTGTCATAGGTGACTCCATAGTCAGACACACTGATGTCCCACTCACCAGATCAGGTACAGAGGAGGTCACAGTAAGCTGCCTATCGGGCACTGGAATCCACAACATAATGCAAGCACTCAGGTCACTAAACTGCAAGTACAGGTCTGACCCAGTCATAATCCATGCTGGTGTGAACGACCTGAGATGTACCTCCCTGGACTACATGGAAAGAGACATAGAGGATCCCTCTGATTATGTAGGCCAGGCAGGTATGACCCTGACCTTCAGCAGTATCCTACCTTCACCAAGTATGATGCCACATAAACAGAGACAAGATGATCAGCTGTAGTATTTTGCTTAGACTATGGTGTCATTCTAGGGGGTCCAATGTCTGTCTGCCTGGGATGACATGCTGGACAGGCCACGGTGATTTGCAAGGGACAGCTTGCACCTGTCACCCCTGGGCTTCCGGATTTCAGATGATGCTCTTGCCACCCCCATTGTGCCTTTTTATGCAAGATTCAGATTCTACACCTACCACCCTAGAACACAGTAAAGGAAAGACACTAAGGGTAATGCTGCTCAATGCCCAAGGTCTCAACCTCAAGCTGCACACACTCTATGCCCTTCTCAGTATGTAGCACATTGATGTCTGTGCTGTGCCTGAAACCTGGTTCACAGCTTCTGACAGCACCCGGCACTATCGGGTGTTACCTCATATCATGCATTCCGGCACCAGCATCCCGACAACACCAAGAAGGATGGTGGGTGTCCATATTCATCAAGGACACCCTCACCTCATGGTTGGTGGCAACACACGATGCATCAGAGACCATCCAGGTGCCAGTGACCGTAGGCAAGACTGCTCTGCAGTTTGTAGCATGTTACATGCCACCCGCTCAAACTCAGGTACCTCACACAGCTATCCTGCAAACACTGAAGGGGATAAATGTATCTCAAAACACCATCCTACTGGGTGATTCCAACTATCCACATATAGACTGGGATCACTAATCATGCTACAACACTCTAACACAAAGGTTCCAAGAGTTCATACACTGAAATGCCATGGAACAACTGGTCCCAATCCCCTCAAGTGGAGGCAACATACTAGAACACATCATCACGAACATGGGGTCACACTGTTCAACACCAGACATATACCCATCATTGGTGAGATCAGATCATGGATTATTCTCAGTGGGAGTCCACATCCCACCCACACCCCAGATGGGAAATGAAACGGTGAAGACCTTCTCAAATGCCGACTTCACATTTCTGAGGACTGGTGTGGTCTCTTTCAAGGCCCCCAGACCAGCAGACACCATTACCCAAGCCACTATATCACTTAGAAATGCCTTCTACCAGCACCTCCAGGACTGCATGGTTCAGGCAATCCCAAATAATAATGACTCTTTGTACCACAGGCAAGCATCCAGTCTGGTGGACCCTAGCCATAAACAAGCTGTACAACACAAGGAAGGAGCTACTACAAGATAGAGCGTAATCCGTGGGGAAGACACCCTGCTCATTGTGAGTAAAACACTGGGTTCCCCTATACAATCATCCGAGGCATGTTTTGAGAGTAAACCCACTCAGGACTCCAGGGACAATCATGAGGCCTTTTTACCTATGTTTGAAACCTGGGAGGAAACTCCCAGATATGCTCAGACTTAGTTCAGAATAATGTTGATATCACTGCACCTACAGACATTGGCAACATACTGACTGACAGGTTCAGTGCAGATTTCTCCCCTCCCCAACTGGGGGTATGTACACCAGAGGATTGTAGCCCCCCAAACATCTCCACTGCTGGGGTGGGAACTGCTCAATCCAAGGCAGAAAACACTTTATCCATGGGACCAGATTGTGTCCCCAGTTGTGTGCTCCATGAACTCAATGAGTAATTACACCCGCAGTTAGGGCAGCTGTTTAATCTTAGCCTCACCTCAGGATATGTTCCCAAGGAGTGGCATACAGCAATGGTGGACACACTTCACAAAGGAGGTGCCTCCACCAACCCCAGAAACTACCATCCCATCAGCTTGACAAGCCTGTTCTGCTAAGCTATGGAGAGGATCATAATGGGAATTCTAAATGAAGACATAGGGGACTTGCAGACATTGGATCCAATCCAGTTTGGCTTTGTCAAGGGCAGATCATGCCTTTTAAACTTGGTTGACTTTTTCAAAACACTCACCCAGGCCATTGACGTGGGCAAGGCAGTCCACACAGCCTACCTTGACCTGGCAAAGGCTTTCGACACAATACCCCACTCAGGTATCATTGAAAACATCACCAGCTTAATTGTGAACCCATACATCACAGCATGGGTTGCAAACTGGCTAAGTGACGGAACACACAGGGTCAAAGTTGCTGGTGCCAGTTCACACTCCAGAGCTGTCACAAGTGGTGTCCCACAGGGCTCAGTCCTGGGCCCACATTTGTTCAGTATCTACTTTTCAGAGGTACGAGCAAACACAGGAGGATTATGGCTGACAAAGTTTGAAGATGACTGCAAACTGGGAAGCATAGCTGGAAACCCATCTGACACAGACATCCTTCAGAAGGGTCTCATAGACACAGATAACTGGTGCCACGGCCATGGCCTTACATTAAACACTAAACAATGCATAGCCATACCCTTCAGGAAGAACAAGGTTACCACTACTTCCCATCTAGGTGGCAATCCTCTAAGCACAACGTAGGTTATCAGGGACCTGGGCACCCAGGTTGACAGTGACCTTTTGCTTGACACTCACATTGCCAGGGTAGTTTGGAAGGCCTTCTACATTGGCCACGTCATCATGCAGTGATTCACATCTAGATCAAGGGAGGTCATCGTTCCCCTGTACTCATCACACCAATGATTGCATTCACTGCCCCATTCAGATTGGATGGGCCCACAAATTCCTCGACAGGAGGTGAAAGGGTCTCAAACATATTTCTTATGCTGCCCAACTGAAGGAATTCCAGCTGTATTCAGTCACTTACTGACTGCTCAGAGGTGATCTGTGCCTGACATACAAGGCTATGTCCAACCCAGACTTTATGAACATGCTTCACCTCAAGACCTCTACATCCATCAGAACTACAAGGGCAGGAGACCTAAACCTCAACACAGATATTAATAGGATGTGCTGGAGGGACAGATTCATCACCCAGAGAGTCCATATGCTGTGGAACAACATCCTGGTACATGTGGGGCTGAGCACCTCACTGGCTTTGTTCAAGTGAGATCTTGACCAATGGATGGGAGATTGCAGGTATACACTAGGGATAACCTCAGTATCACTGCTTGACAGAGGCACAGCAAAATAATGAGCATATTATCCATCAACTTGCAGGGGTGGCAGACGCCACAAAACTCTGGCCTAGGCTTATTAATGCCCTAGGGCAGATAGCCTAGTATGAACCTATGGACATAGGTCTGGTGCAGTTCCTGCTATTAGGACAGTGGTCTGCAGCAGGCTATATAGTAGCAGTCGGTTTTAGCCATTGTTTTTTGACCATGGCTATTCCATGTTGCTTCTTGTTGTGGTACAAACATGGGTGTGTGGTTATCCATGCTATTTATTGCTAGACACCCTCATTTTGTATCTTGTTCCATGTTTTTGCACATGTACATCACTGTATGACGTGCAGCTGTTTCCACAGGGTCATATGCGTGGATATGGATGTTAGTTGGGGTCCTCAGGTGTGCATATTGTACATGATATTACATTACTTAACACATGGCATTCATGCCTCAGGTGGTGCTGCAGGGCCACCTCTGTCGGATACACATACTACACTACCTGTACATTTGGAAGCAGGTTGTGTCATGTTAGGCATCCCTGTTACTGTATGAGTGAGTCAGAGCAGGTATCAGTCCCAGTGTTCCTACTGACCAAGTGTATGTGCTATGCGTTGCCTCTTTGCCAAGGCCAGGGCATACTGGGCACGCCTCCTTCTGCCTACTGGGACAAGGTCAGGTTGTTCCTCCTCCGAGTCAACCCCTGCCTGTGGTGGCCTTGGCAATGGTGGGGGGATGTTTGGCCCAGCCCTGTGCTGGTCCTGCTGCAGCTGTTTCCGCAGGATCATATTATGTAGCATAGCACATATCATGATCATTTGGGTACATGTAGTTGGTGTGTACTGCAAAGCTCCACCAGATGTGTCCAGACACCGGAACCGTGACTTGAGCAGCCCAAACACACGCTCTATGATATTACGTGTTTGTGCGTGTGCCTCATTATGGCGTTCCTGTTCAGGTGTGTGTGCATTTCTGATGGGTGTCATCAGCCACGGCTCAAGTGCATAACCTGCATCCCCACTAGGTGTCCGTGTGGGAAGTCCCCATTGGCAAATGATTGGTACAGCTGCATCAGATGCCAGATGTGGGAATCGTGGTAGCTCCCAGGGCAGCCAGCACACACATTCATTATTATGCCCTGGGCATCACACACGACCTGGCAGTTGATGGAGAGGTATCCCTTGCGGTTAATGTAGACTCTACCCGCTCACCGGCTGGTGCTTTGATGCGTATGCGTGCAGTCTATTGCACCCAGCACCTCAGGATATCCCGCTATTTGCTGGAAGAGAATATTGCTGGCCACAACCTCACGGTCATTAGGGACATATATATGATCACTGACATGTGGTGACATGGCATCCAGGAACTGGTGCAGTACCCTGGAGGCTGATGCCTGTGATATCCCCATCATATCACCAGTTGGTCTCTGGAAGGTACCTGTTGCTAGTATTCTTAGGCCAACACATACCTTGGTTTCCACTGGGATGGGTTCCCTCTGTTGGTTCTGTGTGTGAGGTGTGGCCTGCACAGCTCAACAATCTGCTGCAGGAGCTCTCTGTCCACTCTATAGCACTCTACTATCTCCAGCTCATGTAACCCATGGTAGGTGACCCTGGGCCTGTATACTCTTCTCCTTCTCCTCACTCTGGGTTGTCTGTCAGCATCTGCATTGTCACCACCCTTAGCAATTCGCCTATGCCTGATTATAATAGCCATGGCAGCCCCTAGCATTTCTGCTCTGAGTTCAGCTTTATTTCAGTTTTCAATTCTGATAGCTTAGTTTCTGGCAGTATCTCTTGTGAGAAACAGCCTTCACTGCTCTTTGTTGTGTTTTAAGTGCTGGGCTGGGCTTCTAGTCTGCCTGTGTAATTGCCTGCTTGTAATTGTTTCCACCAATTAACTCCAGCAGTATTCCCTGGCAGTTTCCCTGTATTTTGGTTGTTTCCTGTTTCCTCTCTGTTTCCTGAGGGGGAGCAATGTGCACACCAGCTTAGACACGCTCACAGTCACTTAAACGCACGCACACATCCCTACACAGTGTTACACTTGCGCACACATCCTTACACGGTGTTAGCTAGGCTGATTCATGCTAAAACGCCAAGACACTGCCTTACACACGCACGCCAGCAAACCATTGTAAACAGTTTGCAACACGCCCCACATGTTGAACCTGCCTTACACACGCTGCAGCGCCAGATACACGATATATCAAGAAACTTTGAGTGTAGGGATAGCGTATACCCTCAATTTCTTGACTTTCCTAGTGTTCTGTTGGGACACACCTCCCTCCCTGATGTCTGTCTGTCATCTGTTACCTTACATTGCCCTCCAATCTGGTACATTTCTTTCTATCCTTCCCTCCGTGATGTCACCTACCTCTTACTCTGTTCCTCCCGTTCTCTAACTCTTACACTACTCAGAAAGTGCTCATTACCTATGTGGCAGTGTGATTCAGTATTGTAACCCTCATTTACATAGGATTGCCTAGTAATGCTTAGTTACATATCTTACACGGAGCTTCCCCCCCTTGACAACCACTAAACGGAGGCCATATTGTTTTTAGTCTGCAAGTCCCTCCATTGACATTCCATGTAATACATAAATCCCACAATTGTGGGCTTATAAGCTTCGGTTTTCAGTTTTAGGTAGCGCACCCCGTTTGCGGAGGGGTGTGCTGCAGTTAAACACAAAAATCCCGTGAAAAAAAAAAAAGTTAAATAACTTATTTTTGCAACACGTTTTCATGCCAATGGCCACATATTTGGCCATTGGCATGCTTAATGACACATATGCACCCTTTATTTGGAGCTGACATAGCTCCATTTTTTGATTTTGCAGAAATGTACTCAGTTGTCAGCTGAGTACATTTCTGCAGCTAACACGTCCGTTACACGGACTGGTTTCTGCTTCGTGGATCGCTCAAATACCTCATTTGCATATCTTGGAGCTGCAAATGAGGTATTGAGCATTTCCACGCCCAGTCCGTGTAAGAGACGTGTTAGCTGTCTCTTACACGGAGGTTTGGGCTGTACCTGAATCGGGAGGCTTACACGGAGGCTTACACTACTCTTGAACTCCGTGTAAGCCTTCCTGAATCTGGCCCATTGTCTGGAGCTGAGCTTGCCCTGCCCATCTCACCTTCTACTGAAAATATTGATGCAAGAAGTCTGGACAAACTTAAAATAATAAATGGGTTAAAAACAAATCAGAGACAGATTTTAAATATTGCTCTTGTAAACTTAGCAAGTTGAAAGAAGCATATAAAGTTAGAAGCTCACGTGTCTGCCATTATTGAATGACTTCATTGCTCAATGATTGCTCAGGAAAGTACAATTTCTATGAGGAACAGACATACAATATGAGGCTAAAATCTGGAGATTTGAGAGCTGTGGTTGTCAAGAGCAGTGGTTAGTACTCGATTTACTGCACCAGTTCTAAGATAGTTAGTGTGCTTGAAGTAATGTATTTGTGGGTTGCTATGTTACACATAACTCTACTGCAGGAAAAGCTGTTATGTTATTAGTAAGATTTTGTGTCACCCTGCAGTGGTTAGAGTAATGGAGTTTAGTGATGCGCAGCTCATAAAGCCTTCTTTTGAATCAATTCATCTTGCTTGACGCAAGCCTTAACTTGTCTGCACTTGGAAGAACTTAGATGCCAAAATCTACAGGTAACTTGCCACATGTAACATTTGTTTGGCATTCATATTTCTGCAACCTGAAATTCTCATGAGTGCTTAAGCAGGTCAGTGCACTCACAGGGGAAACCATGATCACTTAACTTTTATAAAAAAACTGAGTGCATCGAGATTTCCTCCTTTGTATTTGATATTGAGTGACTCACTTGCAGGGCTGGCATCCCCTAACGGTGCATATGTTCAGCTTATTAGTCTGTACTGTTTCAGCACCTATTCTTTGGCATTTAATATTTTCCTCTAAGCTAGGAGCTCTGCCATGCTAGATTTCGCATCCAGTAATCCTAGCATCTACCCAGGGCCTATATATTATGGTATTTTTAATATCACCTATCTACTGAAATAAAGTGATTATTTGTATTACCATCTGTCAAACAATCTGATATTAGTTTGGTAGTATGCCATTGTTACATCGAGTTGACAGTTTTTTCACTATACTATTTTAAAGAGAGAGTTTTTCCCGGTATTCACAGGAGTGTATGTTTGCACCCCCAAAGGGCAGTGCTTCAATTATTTCATTTGAACTGATAACAGAGGAATCACATTTTAAAACAAGGTGTGCTTATCTAACTCACAGATTAGGACCATTTTGCCCGTTTTGATTGTTGATTGCAGTACAGGAGCCTGTTCTAAAAGACGCATGAAAAGTCACAGTAATTGCAGCTCTTGTTAACTTTGAACAATTATAGTTAAACAGCCTAACAGTGGCCATACACTGGTGCATTAACATACGTAGCTTCGTTTGCCTTGTTTTTCTCTTCATAACTAGCTGTGGCTAACATGCATGACAGTAATGTAATAGCCACCTCATATGAATTGTACAGTAAATACTCTTCTGGAGAAATGTTTTGTGTGTGTGTGTGTGTGTGTGTGTGTGTGTGTGTGTGTGTGTGTGTGTGTGTGTATGTAAGTGAGTGAAATGTCCAGATTCTCACAGAATGTCAAGATTTTAGTCTCACATCCATGGTCTGTTTTTCATAAAACTGTGTTTTGCTGGAAATCCATGGCAAATCATTGAGTATTAAGACAGCATATAATGGCAGATATTTGAGCTTTAGACTTCATATCAGTGAGAAAGTTCATACTAATGCAAAACTTGTTGTTCTATCAACTTTCTAAGTTTGTAAGAGCAATATTTAAAAGGTGTCCCTATTTTTGTACATTTGTCCCCCCATTATGTGAGTCTTTGTTCAGATTTCTTGCTCTAAAAGGTTGAGAGGTATGAGGGAGGGTCTAAGAGGGTGGTAGGGGGTGTATGTGTGTATGTAATACCTCTCAACTGTATAGATTTTCACAGTGTCCAGATTTTTGCCTTATATTTTTGGTCTGTTCCTCATAAAAATTGTCTTTTTTTTTTTGAGAACTCACCAGGATGATCTAACAATTAAAGTTAATAACTAATGGCATGCACTTAAGTGTAGTTTCAGACTTCAAATCTTTTAGAAAATGCATTCTAACACAAATCCTGTTATTCTAGCAACTTTCTGAATTTATAAGAGCAATATTTAAAATGTGTCCCTAGTTTTGGGTCTTTATCCCCCATTATGACAGGCTTTACCCAGACTTGTTGTGCTAAGGGGTAGAGAGGTATGGTGTGCGTGTGGGGGAGTGTGTGGTGTGTGTGTGTGTGTGTGTGTGTGTGTGTGTGTGTGTGTGTGTGTGTGTGTGTGTGTGTTTGTAAGAGATAGGTAGCATACCCCTCAACTGCCCAGGATTTTGCAGAATGTCCAGATTTGTTCCCCATATTTTTGTTTTTTCCTCATAAAAAGACTGAAGTTTCTAAATAATGACTGATATTTGAGGTTTAGACTTCATATCCTTTAGAAAAATGCAACTAACACCAATCCTGTTATTCTAACAATTTTCTAAGTTCATGAGAGAAATATTTATAATCTGTTCCTATGTATTTTACACTTTGTCCAGATTTCTTGCATTAAAAGGTTGAAGTGTATGTGTGAGAGACAGTAAAATGCCCTCAATAAGGTTAGCAGGTAGTTAACAATTTGCATAGGCTCAAGCCCTGTACCCTAGCTACAGGTAACAAGAGCCTGAATCCTCTACCCAAAATATGCAACTGTTTTGCTTAGCAAATGTGTATCTGTTGTGTGTTTAGAGTTTTAAAGCAGTGTTAGTAGCACAGCAGGTGACATACTTTTTTTTATGCAGAAGGCTGCGGGTTCTATTCCCACAGCATATAGATGGATTGCTGATACTGTGTTGGATTTTAGGAGGTTGGGGTGCTGCAGTCCTAAATATGTTCTCCTTTGGATAAGATGCCTAGTAACCATGAACCTGTTTTAGTATGCCATCCATTCTCTATTGCAATATTACCAGCTTATCATTTTTAATGTAACATAGGCAATTTATTCTTCAAATGCAACAGGCAGTGAATTTGTAGATGAAATACTTAAATATAAAGTTTTTTGCTAGCAGCAACCATTTCATTAGTTACAGTCAGATCTCTTTAATGTGGAATTATTCAGATGATGTTTACTTCTGCAGAGACTGTGCACATTGACTGATATTGGTGGGTTGTAATGACAGACGTTTGAGTGGCCTTTTATGGTTGAAATGTTCTGAATTGGGCAGTTTTGGCATTATTGGTTCATATATTTTGTTTCTTGGCTTACTGGCTATAAATTAAAACATGGTCTAACAATTGCTGTTGTATTATACAAGGGGTATAATTTAATTATTATATATTATAATTTAATATAATCAGGAAGCTGAATCAAAGAAATTTTGCATGGTCCTAAAAATGTGTGCAAGGGGGTCTATGATTTGAAAACAGTCCAAAGGTAAACTTAATCTGCCACTGTCCAGATGCATTTTCTTTGAATGTGAGTTTCAGTGCTGTTTCAATGAATGTGAGTTTCAAAGTCACAGAAGTTTTAATGCTAAGTCTGTTTTCACTGTGAGACTATAGTGCTTTGTTTAGCAAAGTTATATCACTGTTTGTGCTGGAAAATTTGAAATAAAAGTTTTAAATGAAATCCAAATATCTGTAATCATTGTAGATGTAAAGCAGAAAGCAGTATGCACACTGAGAGTTTTGAACAGTGTTTATGGCAGCTGGGGAGAAATAGCCAAATAATGGGACACTGGAATGGCAGCATGGGGGGGGGGTGTTGACCCAAATGCAACATATGCGTACCACCACCTGTTTGTTTACTAAAAAAGCACTGAGTAAAATGAAAGCATATTGTACTTGCCCAACTCACACAACTGGCTAATCATGATCTTTTCGGAGTTTAGATCCTTGCAGTGGTGAAACCCAAAGTCATTTCCTATTGGAGACCATTATAAGGACATTGGTTATTATACTAATTTAATTGCATTCTTAGAATGTTTATACATTATGGTTAAGGTTTCTAAATACAAGCATAAGTTTATTCTTGCACTGGTAACTGCCTAGTGAAATGTCATATTACTTGTTTGACTTTCAAAACTTGTTATAATAGTTGCATTCATTGTTTTATATAGCTGGTTTATTAAGTTGTCAATTCAACGTGTTGTGGCTACTTAGTCCATTCAAAATTTTAAACATTCTTATAATAATGTCATGTTTATAAAGCTGCTCTTGTTTCTGACGATTTCTTTGTATACGTTTTTGCCTTTAAAATTTTTAACACAGTTGAATTTCTTCATAATATCCAGCAATTCTTTAATGAAAGCTATTGACTACTCATTTACCTTAATGAGGACATTGCCATAATTGGGCACCTAGGCAATATTAACACAGTGGATATAAAGTCACTAAATTACTGAATGATATGTGGTGAAATATAAATGAGGACCAACAGTTTGTTCCTGCTTCCATGGGGAAGTCATAGAAGTTTGGAGTGTTGGCATCCAAATTCTGCAGTTTAATTATCGTAAGATGAAAAATCACACCACAACCATCATCACCACTGAAGTTTGAACTGGTTTCTGATAGTGTATCAGGAAAAATAATGTGGGCTTTATTGATACCAAGGCTGTAAAAAAGTTTTTGTTCAAACAGGTTTCCATTAAAAATACCATGTGAGCTTCACACAACACATCAAATATGGTAACAGGATTCTTCATTCATGGTGCTGAAGATTCATAACCAGAGTAAGTGCAAATGCTGAACCAAAGATTCTGAAAAGCTTGGTAGATTGCAATAGCTTCTTGTTCATGAAAGGGAAATGGTTAACAATCCTATATGATCATTAGTGTATGACCACAGAATTGTGTCCCAGATGACCAAGGTTGTGGTATCTATGGGAGCTTTCCTTTCCCTAATATGCAGTGACCACATATTTGGTATATATAAGTAAATGGGGTATACGGGATGCAGTTTCCATGTGGGGGAGGGATTTATGACTTATTTCTCATTTACAAATGCTATTCACATGCAACTGATAATAGCTATTTTGTGAACACAGTTACATAACTCTGTCACACAAACGTTAAGAGCTTGTCATGGAATGCACAGTTTCCTTTTGTGGGCAGATTCTGCATGAATCCGCCTCAAAATATTTAATGGAACTATTGGAGAATTAGAAGTTGATTGGGTGAATATATGAAAAACCTGATATGTTTCTAAGCTTAATCTGAACTATCCCCATGAAAATGGCAATAGCTATAGATTTCTTCTATATGTTTGATACAAAATGTAATAAGCTTTATTTTGCAAGTATGATTTTTAAATAAATCATGACATTTCACAGAAATACAGACAAAATAATAATCACTAGCTTGTACCTTGTAGGGTGTCACTTTTGGAGATACTCAGAGTAAAACATTTCTTACTGAAACACAAGATTTTTCGGGACTAAGTTTTCCTTCATCCAGTGCAAATAATTTTGTCAATTGCCTCTTAACCTAAGTACAGAAAGACTGCTTTAGAATTTGCTGCTTTGATATTTTCATATAATATTAAGGCCTTTCAGAAATCTAACATTATTTCATTTTTCCTCAGCTAATGCCATGACATAAAGGGATAAAGCCCTAACTGCAGCCTGGGTGACCCAGGTTTAATTAGTGTCTTGGGCATTTGAGGCACTGTTTAGGAACGATGGGTGAGCCCACCCAGGGGGTGAGGGAGGACATTTGCTGATGACATTCTATAAGAGAAGGCATGATCCAGTTAATGTAGTAGCCCTTGGATGAGGTCAGCAAATGAAGGGGAGGAAATGGGGAAAGTATATAGGAAATGTGAATAAGCAAGATCCCTTGAGATTCCTGTCATTTTCACAACTAGGAGATGGGGGAAGTATATAGGAAATGTGAATGACCAAGATCCCTTGAGATTTCCGTCATTTTTACAACTGGTCCCAACATGATAGAGATTAAATCTGGGAGAGTTTTTAGTGGATGATAGACCCAGGAAGGATATGGACACTGGGTTGCAGTCTCATAAGGATGTCTGATTCCTAAAATCGATAGACGTGTGCAGATTTTATGAACATGACTCCTCAAATTTGGACTGCCTTGCAAAAAAGAGGGCTGAGTAGTAACAGTAAATATTTTGTTATCATTGAGCTTGATAAAGAAATTATAATAAAATCAACAGTGTTGGCTACTTTTGTTTGCTGCTATAAAAAGTGTGTGGTCCTATCAAAGAAAATTAGGTAATAAGGTCAGTTGAATCTTGAATTTTCTAGTTAAGCTATATGCTAAGCCAGTCTATATTCTTTCCTTAATGTTTTTTTTTCTTTTCCTTTTCTTTTTAATCTATTTTGCCAATAACAATAACAAAATATTTATCCACATTTTTGCAGTTAAGTCTTAGTTCAAGTTTCTATTGGTTCACCCTTGTGTAATGCATAATTTATTGCATAGTATTACTATCATTATGAAATGTAAACATATTGCTGCTGACTACTTTGAGTGGTAAATACATTTTAAGGATTACCTGAAGAAAAGCAAATTTGTTTTACAAGAAAGTTATTTCTTCTTTAGCTAACCAAGATGACACTGACTCAGACTTGTAATGCTATTTACACTTTAATATCCATTATTTTTTGTAGACTCCTAGATCTGATTGCAGTAACAGCTGCCCACCAGGGTACCGCAAAGCTTCAATTCAAGGAATGCCTTCCTGCTGCTATGACTGTGTGCCATGTTCTGATGGGGAAATTGCCAATCAAACTGGTAGGCCTTTTACAACTCCATACAGTGAAACAGATTAGCTCAGCATACAATTTTAATGCTGTATTAATATTTGATTAATAAACAGCTTTTTTTGCATTGGATTTTTTAAATTTTCCAAGCAGAATTCTATCCATGGTATTGAATTCTTTGGATATGAATTACAGACAACTTGATACATTTTCCATAGTATATACGGCATGTAAAGAGATGCTATAACATCCTGCTGCTCCAGACATGCAAGATGCAGGTGGTATCTCCTGCTGCCTGCTAGAAAATGCAAGATGCTAGGAATACCAGCAATATGTTCATCTGCATCTGTAGTAGTACAAGTCATCACCTGCACCCTGCACCTCCATGTCTCTGCTTATTAAAGAGATCTGCTATAATATAGAGCCATCTTTCCTACAGCAGTCAATCTGCTGTTGGATAGGCCTGTGCAGAACATTCACAGTTAGAAGCATCAATGCTGATACTACTTTCTCCTGTTGTGGTTGTTATATCACTTCTATGTCAAGAATGTTTAAGATCACATCTGGATTGTATTCCTATTGTCGCAATCACAGTTCTTTGATACCTTGTGTCAGAGTTAAATATGTATCATACATCTTTTTGTTTTGTTTTTGTTTTATTTTGTTTTTTGATGTACTCCTCGACTTTTTCATTTGCATGCACTGTGTGTATGCTGTTGTTAAGTTGTATCTTAATCTGCATCCAATGCGGTATTATAACTATCTGCGGTTTTCTACAGATGGTTGTATTTCTACTAGTGGAGCTTTGACTGTGTATCATTTCTATGTTGTGGCCTCTGGATATATAAATCTCACTTGAGGATGGTAATAGTTTGAAGAATGCTACACCATATGAAAAAGAAAGCAGGAAAAAATAGCACATAATGTGCTGAGACACATTGTTTTGAATTAAATACATAATGACTTAACATATTAAGACATATTGTAGCTAGACCATTGCTGAAACTGTGTTTTCAGATATGCTATACCCCACAGATCTGTAACTTATAAATCAAGTGAAATTCCTGAACGTGGTGTTGACATAACTCATTAAGAGCCGTAGCTGTTCAGTGGGGAGGACAAATTGCAGCAAGTCAAGTGTTCTGAAATGTTCTTGTGTATGGAGTGTTCTGCAATGCAAACATCCAAGTAGATAACAGAGATAAAGTGACTTAGATGAAAACATTGTAATCTTAAGATAGAGTTGTGAAAAAGTACTCCGAAGGAAATATTTTTTAAGAGGAGGAAGAGAATACTTGCAAAGGATTGTGGGTGAAATGAAAGAGCTAAAGTCAGTGCCATGGGCTGATTCAAGAAAACTGAAAAATACACAGGCTTTACATATAGGTTTTCTAATGTAACTTTGGAATAATAATAATGGAAATGAGCTGCAACAGATTATGTTTTTTATCTAATTTTATGCATTTTTGTTTATTACTTTAATTTATTTTCAGATATCACTGACTGTATGAAGTGCCCAGATGATTCTTGGTCAAATGATGAAAACATAATCTGTATCCTAAAGCAGGTAGAATACCTGTCCTTTGAGGATCCTATGGGAGCAGTACTGACTGTAATCTCCATAGTATTTGCCATCATCCCTGCAGCCACACTATGGATATTTATTAGACATCAGGACTCTCCTATTGTTAAAGCAAATAACCGCAATCTCAGTTACTTCCTCCTTGTAGCTCTCATTTTGTGTTTCCTCTGCTCCTTGATATTCATTGGGAAACCAAACAACACAAGCTGCTTATTGAGACAGTCTGCATTTGGTATAATATTTTCTGTTTGTATCTCTTTCATTCTAGCAAAAACAATTATTGTATTTATTGCATTCAGTGTAAGAAGGCCAGCAGGGTTCCTGCAGAAGTGGGTTGGGACCAAGACACCAGTTTTTATTGGCCTTTGCTCTACCAATCTGCAGATCATTATATGTACTCTTTGGCTTGGACTTTCATCACCTTTCCAAGAAAAAAACATGAAATTATACAATGACAAAATAATAATTGAATGCAATGAAGGGTCAGTTATCATGTTTTATTGCATGCTCATGTATCTTGGGCTTTTGGCAAGTGTGTGCTTCATAGTTGCTTTCTTAGTACGAAAATTACCAGGTAGATACAATGAGGCAAAATTCATTACATTCAGCATGTTAATATTTGTTAGTGTTTGGCTTTCATTTATACCAGCATACCTCAGTACTAAAGGAAAATATCTTGTTGCTGTGGAGGTATTTGCTATATTATCTTCTGGATTTGGACTTCTGAGCTGCATTTTCTTCCCAAAGTGTTACATTATTATATTAAGACCAGAGATGAACATTAAAGAATCTGCAACAAAGAGCTCATGCTAAAAGGAATTCATACAAGAAGACATCTGTAGTTAATAAAGATATCGGATTAAGAAGATTTGGTTTCATGAGACTGAGTAATGAACACCTATATATATATATATATATATATTCATACAGTGCTGCTTTAGTAAGCATTCGCTATTAGTTTTGAGAGTTAATTTGCTACAAAGAATGCTAACATGATACAGATAGTGACAGTGGGGAGAAATATCTTCGGAAAATCCTTTCCCCATGAGTATAGCTCATCCAGAGTGATTAAATTTATCAGGTACAATTCACAAGAATAAATAATTACATCTGCATATTACATCATTGTATGTTAACAAAGTTTAGTTGTTGCCAGTATGTGTCTGTGTATTAAACTATGAAATGTGGAGTATAGTCTAATATATTAAAATTCATTTTCAATAATTAATGGATCAGTTGTCTGTGAATGTAAGTGGATACAGCATAACTGGAATACAATAAACTTGCATATTCCTTTCAAATGTGTAATTTTCTGGCAGCATTGTCAGGACAAAAACTCTAAATATAAGAAACAAACAATTTATTACATCTAATTCAGGTTAGTCTAGTTAAATTCCTTATACTATCATCTTACATAGTTTCTCTATAATCCCCTAACCCCATCCCTGTCACCTCACAGCAATCCTACCAAACACTTTTGGTTCTACTTTCCTCTTCCCTCACTCTACGTATCCCTTTCTTATCAACTCCATAGACTCTGATCTCAGCTATTAGCTAACCCTGTAAAGGTTGAGTAAAGTGTCCAGCTCAAACAGAACTTGCTACATAATTTCTCTTCTGCTCAGCAGTAACTTTAGCTACTAGCCTTTTTTTTATAAAAATAAGTTACTTTTAATATTGTTTTTCTTACATAATTTATATAAAATGTTAAACTTGACAAATTCTGTTTTGTAAAATTGTAAAATTGTTAAATTTATCTAAGTCTTTATATGTCTTGGAGCTTTTCTCCCCGGGCCTCTGCTGAAAACAGACAAGTTATCCAGTCGGACTTTCCCGGTAAACAAATGTAAAATAAAAATAAATAAATAAATATTTGAAGTCTGCAACTTATTCCAAAAACAGTAACTCTACCAGGCACAGTGCATTTCCTGCTCTGATATTTCCATTAATCTAAGGAAATGCAATCCCTGTAGTCTTAGCATGCTTAATATCTAGTGTAATGCCATATACAACCTTAACTCAATAAAAAAATATATATCCTGTAGTATTGATTGCACTTTGCCATAGAATTAGATACATGTATGCAGAATGGCTCTTGAACATTATGAATCTAATTTGCTTGGCAAGCCATTATTTGCTGAGACACCATCTAGCAGTTGCAATCTATACAAAACAGTTTTAGGACTCCAAAGCAACTTTTAGTACATGCTTACATTTTTTTTTATTTGTGTAGTATCTTACAAGAAGAACACATGGCTGCATTACCTCAGTAATTCTGGTATATTTCAAATAGATTTTCCACATTTTTGAGAATTATTGTTTTTTTTCTACTGGTATGTCCAGGTTGAAGTGACACATCTACCCCATGTTCAAAAATGGGAGAAAGGAGTTGTGGATGGATGGATGGATGGATGGATGGATGGATGGATGGATGGATGGATATCCAGAAAGATGTATGACTTATTAACTTGCTCTAAATTTGAATTCATGCTTTATACCTTGCTCCCGTTAACATTTCTATAAGCTTAACATACCATAACTCTCACTTCTTTATCCTCCCCTACTGATTATGTTATGTTATTCAACATTTAACTTAAATCAAAGATTACCACAAAGTACATAAATGGCATCCAGACTCATGTAATGCAACAGGGATGCATATTTTATTTTATAGGTTCATAGATTAGTACTAGGATAACTGCCCTTGCAGGCAATTTAAGCCTAATCAATTATCTCATGTGATAATCAAACTCTGCACCTGTCTGTAAGGTAAACACCTTAACCACTATGCCAATCTGTAACAGATTTAACAAGAATAATAGGTCTGCAATTTTTTGAACTTGCTTTAAAGTAAAACAAACTTTGACCAATGCAAACATTTTTATTTTCTGTGCCTTATCATTTAAGTCAAGAGGTGAGATTTTTTTAAAGTTAGAAGAAGATATGACAGCAATAGATGTGGAGGGGAGGGGCATTCTTAAATTAATGAATGATACATTGAGAGAATGTTATAGGTTTCTTCTGGCTACAGCTAAGATTCATGTACATGCCATTCAGATGTTCTGTTCTGTTAAGAGATAGATTATGCAGACATTAAAGTTTCATTGAAAAAAATGAGAAATAATATTCTGACATTTAGACATTACTGAATGTTTGTTTAAATTATTCTTGATTTATTTTTGTTTTTTAACTAGTTCATAAGAAGTTTTCCTCAGGTGCAATAATTTACATTTACGATGCTGATAAATAATACAATGGAAGTTACTATACTGTTATACTTAGTTTTTAATGCAGCGCCTATGTACTAGTTTGTGTAACCAGAGCTGAACTCATTTAGAAGGTACTCTAATAGTGATCTGCTATACAATAAACAACATTTGCAGTCTTCTCATGTAATGTTACTGTTATATCAAATCCTATAAAAACTATAAGGTATCTTGAATACCCTGAACATTTACAACTTTGCATAACTGCAAGAAATGCATGCAGATTGTATCACTGCAAGAAATACATGCAGATAACATTGAGGATTTAAAACTAAGGAATCTTAAATATAAATTATTTGGGCTTACATTATATCTCCTTCGATGCAAAAGCAGTGTTGCCCTGTTATTGCAAAGAAATATGGTGTTTGAGCATCTGCAATTTAAAAAAATGGTAGGTTTGTGTAAACAAAAGGGAAGCTAGAGGCAGTATTGTGCATAACTGTAAATGTGTGTATGCCCTGAGTAATTGCATGACATCATACAGGTTAGCATGTGGACACTGTGTGTTATAGCTTGAGGTGAACGATTTTCTAGGAAAGACACTGGAACACATTTTTTTTCTACTGGTGAACTGTACACACATTTCAAAGAGTACATGTGCTAGGGTGATACATTTATAAATATACTAAGCTAATGAGGACAGCAGACATGCATAAAGTATTAACACTTCCTGGAGATAATTATGCATTCATCTTGTATAGGTATAAAAAATATTCAAAAATACAAATTCATGTCTAGCAAGGAACATGTATGGTTTATTAAAAGTTTGTTTAAATATCCTGTTGCTTTACTAGACCACTCTCCATTGTTTATAAAAGGATATGATGAGAATGAAATGTCTGAGAGAAAATGGAGAGTTAACTTGCTTTTTTATCATGGGTAAGAATTAAAAATGAGACTTAAGTTGCTTTTAGGTTGTAACAATGAGTTTCCATGCAATGGGGGAATTAGTTAATACAAGGATTGAATTGGTATATGAAACCTCTACTGACTGAAAATACAGCTAGCAGATTAAGCAATGGTCAGGTTATATATGGAGATACTAAAGGCACAACATGATGCAATTCACAAGAGATAATATAGATAAAATGCAAGGTTACAAGGTAGACTATACTAAGAGAAGCTCTTAGAATGTGTGATTTTGAAATAACAACTCAATGACAAAGGCGTTGACCAAAATAAGTAGTGAACTCTGAAATGAACACTATAGAACATAGGAAAGGGAGGGTTTGTGAGAAACCTGGATGTATTTTTTTTTTGTTTGTTTGAAAAAGTAGATTAGGAGGGAAAGACAAATGAAATAAGGAACTCGTCTAATAAATTCTCATTAAAATGTTTGTCACAGGATCAGGAGAACTGCTGGTTGCAAGAAATTAGAGAATACGAGGGCTAAGTAATAATATAGAATTAAAAGAGTGGAAAAGTACCTTGACTATGTGTTTTACTATTACAAATGTATGTAATGTTTAAAGACAATTTTTTAAATGTTTTTATTCATTTTATAGCACAATATCTTAACAGTATAATAACAAGAAAAATATGGACTATATACAATGTCCATAACAACTAAAAGCAATATAAATAGAACACTTGACGTTTCTCTAACAGATCAGACAATTTTGTCCAAGCAATTAAATGGTGGCTTGTGTTGGTAGTCCTTGCTTTTATAGTAGCAATCTCATTCTTACAGATGTATTTCACAAGATGTATAAACAAAACTTTAAAGACAGGAGTAGATTGAGATTTCCAATATTTATTATGATTTTCCTTGCTTTTTATATAATTAGATTCAATAATGATACCTAGATATTTAATATGTGTGCTCTCACAGTTTATGTCTCTTTTTGATCTAAGTTTCATAATAAAATTTTTATTCACTAGAAGTGTTTGAGTTTTGTTGTGATTGAATTTTAGACCAGAGATGGTTGCAAAGAAGTCTAGATTATGTAATAGGTGATCTATTGAATTGTCAGTATCATTAGAAGTTATTAGTAGGTCATCAGCAAACATTTGTATCTTGGGGGATAATTTGTCTGACACTTTATATCCTTTAATGCTGTCATTATTTCTAACATAATTTGCAAGAAGCTCAATAGCTATGGCAAAGAGTAATGGGGAGAGGGGGCACCCCTGTTTAGTACCTCTTAATATTTCGAATGGACTAGATAGATAATATCCAATCTTTACACAGGCTATGGACTTTTCATATAGTTTTTTTTATTAAGCCTATAAAGTCTGGGGAGAAATTGTATTTTTGCAGAGCTTTAAACAGATATGGCTAACTTAGTGAGTTGAAAGTGTTATCTATATCAAGGCTTAAAATAGAAAGCTCTTTTTTTTCTTGTTTGCTAAGTCTATTAAGGACAGTAATCTAATTACATTGTCTTGTACCTTTCTGTTTTTGATAAACCTGGTTTGGTCTTCATGAATTAATATTGAAAGAATTGGTACTTACGTATTATTGCAACCAGATTTCGCTGTTGCAAAATGGCCATAATTTAATAGGAACGACTGCATGAAAGACTGCAAGGTGTTATTCATACCCTGTTTTACATTAGCAAAAGTATGAATTAGCTGCAGGAGCAGAAACAAATGTCAAAAATCATTTTGGTGTTTTGCATGCATTACAGATACATGCTTGAATTGTCAGCGATGCCGCCTTACTGATGAATGTAATGTTTGGAGCATGAGGAACGAATTCTTCACAGAAGAAAAACACAGACACAGGAATTAACTGTTTGGTAAGGTAATAGTTTGTCACAAATGTGTCAACATTCTTGAAAACAAACACTGCAATAAGAAACTGCCATAACTAATGGTTTTAAAAAGTGAGGGTGGATTATGTTGACAGTAGCTTGTGGGTTCCTTTCTCAAGGAAGAAGTTGGCACTTCTGATTTTGTACTGTTTTATGATGGTGGCATGTTTGGGAAAATGAAATACTACTGAAGTGATTTGTGATTTCATTACTGCCATGACAATGTTGGTTGCTCATTATATGGTTTTGACTTTCTATGTGGTTTGTAATTTTTCAAAAATTGCAAAATAATGTGTTTTATGAGTCACAGGACAAAGATTACGCAGCTGTGATTACCAAATGAATGTATGATGGTCACTTGACAGCATTTGCTGGCACAAAGAATGAACGTTCAACGGGCAGACTTGCAGGAAGTGACATGATGCCAGTAAACACCATTAAGAAAGAACAACAGTAAGTTTTGCACATTGTATTGATAGCAGTCCAGAAAATAAGCTGTACTGGTAAAGAAAACACACTATATTACATTTTAATAACATTAACGAACATTTGTCATGATCGGCATCCAGCCGCTATTACCGTGAAAATCTGGGTGCGATAATATGTAAGTATTTAATCTATCTGCTAAGACAGACATGAATATCTTGTAGTCAATGTTAAGAAAAGAGATTGGCCTGTGTGATGTGCAAAGGTTGGCCTCTTTATTTGGTTTTAAGATGGGAGAGATGATTGAATATTTCCATGAGGGAGGGATGTTTGTTGTGGTTTTAACTTCCTGGAATGCATTGAGTAAGATTTTCAAGATGTTATCAGGTAAGAGTTTGTAAAATTCCAGAATTGGACCTTCCAGCCCTGGTACCTTTTTAGGCTTAAGATTTTTTATTTGTTCCTTTAATTCTTTAAAGGAAAAGGGTTTATCTATGTTATTAATATTGTGTTTGGATAGCTTCTTTTGAAGAGTATTAGCAAAAAAGTTGTCTATACTTTTATCACTTGTAGATGAGTTATTATTAACATTCTTGTAATGGTTTTTAAAACATTGATTTTGATAGTCTGATTATTTCTAGTGTATATTATTTCTTTTATATGACTTTTCTCATTTAAATATTTAGATCTAATTGCAATCCTGTGCATACTCTTGGGGTTAATTGAGTAAGATTGTAATCTGATTATTTCTAGATTTATTGATATTTTATGCTGCATGACATTCTGATATTCCTTGCTCAGTTTACATATGTCAAGCTAATGCAGGGTTGTCATTTGATGTAAGTTTTAGTTTTAGTTCATCAATTTCTTTCTGTATATCTATCAGTTTTTTATCCCACTCTTTCCTATTATTTATATATCAACATTTGACTTTACCATGTAAGACTACCTTTAAAGTGTCCCATAGGATAATATCCGAAACCTCTCCATTATTATTGGCATCAAGGTAAAGCTTTATTTCATCTAGAAACCATTCCTTAAATCCTTGTACTGTTACTAGATAAGCAGGTAGTCTTTGGCAGAAGTTTAAGGGATATGTATAACTTGGATGTATTGATCAGCTGGACCTATGTAAATAGTTAGTTGTAGTTTTTGTAATTGATTTGTTTATTATTTTAAAACCAAATAAAAAAGAAAGAAAGAAAATATATGTTCATGATCAGAAATAACTATAATTTTATTTATTTATTTATTTGACATTTGTTGACCAGGAAAGTCTGATTGAGCAATAGCCCTTTTTCAGTAGATGTCCGGAGAGAAAAAGCTCCAAAACATAGTCTAGTTACAGTACAAAAGTTTGGGCATAACATACAATATATAAAAGACATATCATAGTTAATGTACAGTACATGAGCTTTTGAGAAACTATCATACATAGAAATAGCAAGCATCATCACTGAGTTAATCAAATAGAGTGAAAAAGAAAAGAGGAAGGTAACAGAAAATTTGAGAAATAAGGTGAGTCAAGTTGTGAGATGTAATACTAAAATATAATTCTATAAGTACTTTAGTAAGAGAATGGAGTGTTACTGGTGGGTAAAATGGAGTTGAGTGGAAGGTTTAAGGGGACAGAGATCGAGTGATAGGAAGGTGTAGTAGTATGAAGGGAGTTCATGAACGTTTTTTACAGTGACATATCCAGGCGCTATTTGAAGTGTTGCTTGAGGGCTTTTTTTTAATCTAGAGAATTGCTTATTTCTCTGATGGCTAGGAGAATCCAGGATAGGGCTGGGAAATAGCTGTATAGGTTTTGGGCAGTAGATTTTTTGGTCTTATAAATATCTAAGAGATTTAGATCCACACTCCTAAGGTGTCTGGCAGGAGTATACTAAGGTATAATAGTAAAAATGTCAGGGCAGAAGGAGGGATTATTGAGAAGGGAGTGAATGACAAGAAGTTGTGAAAAGAGAAGCCATCTAGGGAACTCTATCCAGTTTAAAATACTCAGAGACTGATAGTAGTGAGAGGTGGATGATAAATTAGTTGCAAACCTGGATATTTTGATGTAGGTGGTTTCCAGCTTGGTGAGAAAAAAGGACTGGAGGTTAGTTAAAATTTGGGACCCATAAAGGAGGCTAATAAGAAGGTAAGCATGGGCAAGTGTGATTCAGGCTCCTTGGTAAGAATTTTTTTTTTATTTCTGTAAAGTAGTCCAAGTTTTTGGTGTTTTTTTAATGCAACTGTGATCATGTAGGTTGAATTTGAGTTAGTCATCTATGATGACCCCATGCAGTTTGGTGTGGGTTTCTACTTTGATAACAGTGTTGTTGGGAGAAGTTATAGTGAAGGAGGGTTTAGAAAGAATGAGAGGTTTTGGTAAGAATAGAAGTAGTTTGGCCATTTTGGAGTTAAGTATTAGTTGATTGTTAGTCAGCCAGTTTTCAATAGAGTTAAATGAATTCTGAGTAAGGTTGTGTAGATCACAGAGGGTATCAGAGGCGCTGATGATAGTGGAGTCATCAGCATACTGAATGAGAGAGCAGTGAGGACAGGCATTATGGAGGTTGTTGGTGAAGATGTTAAATAGTAGTGATCCAAGGACTGACCCTTGAGCAACTCCTGCAGAGATGGGTTGGAAGGGAGAATGTTCAGAGCACAATTTGATGAACTGCAATCTGTTGGAGAGGTAGCTGGAGTACCAGATCATAGTAGAAAGTGAGTGGTTGAGACTGGAAAGTTTGGGGAGGAGAAGGTGGTGAGAGACAGTGTCAAATGCTTTGGAGATATCTAGAAATAGACAGTAAACTAGTTTATTTTGGTCTCTGGTGATGGATACTGAGTGACAAAAGGAGATGAGGGCAGTATAGGTACTGTGGTGGGGCAGAAACCATGTTGGCTGGGGGTGAGTAGATTTAATTTGAGTAGGTGGTCCAGCAATTGCCTCTGTACACATTTCTCTAGAATTTTAGAGAGATGGGACAATATAGTTAGAGACCAGTAGTTAGAAAGATCTGTAGAATTACTACCCTTGTGAATAGGATTGGTATAGAATTTTTTCCAAAGTGTGTGAACTGTGGATTCAGATATAGAGCAGTTAATGAAGATTGAGATAGGGATAGCAATGGACTGTGCAACTAGTTTAAGGAAGAATGGAGGAATGTTGTCCTCAGAAGAAGAGCATGGTTTAAGCTTGAGTAGGAGCCACTTTATGTAGCTGGAGGGAATCCATTATAGAGAGAAGGAGTTGCTTTGGTTAGAGGTAGATATAGGGGGAGTAGGTTTGGTGGGATTTGCGCTTTGTATTAGTTTACTAATAGTGTAAATGAAATAAGAGTTAAGTATGGTGGCACTTTCTAGAGGAGTGTTGTTTGGACAGGGGTTAGGAAAAGAGGAGTTACCTGGGTGAAGGATTTTGTTTAAATTGTTCCAGAGTTTTTTGGGGTTGTTAAGCTGAATTGTCTGGGGTTTTGTATAGACATTTTTTCTTATCTATATTAATTTGTATTTTGAAGTCTGAAGAAGCATTCTAGCAATGAGAAAGCGCTTACTTTTTAACTGCAGTGGAATAAAACAGAGTTTCAGTTCAAAGCTGTCATGGTGTAGCCTCTTCTGTTGTTAAACATTAGTATTTTGTGCATAAGAGCATGTGTGGATTGGGTAAGACATGGAGAGCAGAGTGATTTTACTCTTCTAGCACTGAGGGGGGATGATAGAGTTAAGAATGTTCAAGAAAATAGAGGTGAATTTATGATCAGCCATCATCAAGAAGTTGTTCGGAAAGGAAAGTCTGTTAATAGAAATGAGCATATTATTGAGCACTTCATGGTGTTTGTTGGTGAGATTGCAACAGTTTAGACATTTTGGAGGCCTAAGGTGGTGATGCTAGAATATTTGAATGGTAACAGGTTTGTGATCACTGAGGAAGTCAGGTAGAGAGGTAGGTTGATGATAGAGCTCTGGCTTGGACACTAGTATCCAGTCAATTATAGTAGGATTATTGAAGAGAGTGGGTATAGTAATTAGTTTGGAGAATCCATGTAAGTTAATGAAGGAGGTGGGTGAGATGAGGGTTAGAGATAGCCAGTTAATGTTGACATTGCCTAGCATGGCTGCTTCACTGGGAATGCTGCAGGAAAACCAGGAAAGAGTATATTCTAGTAAAGGAAAATTGTTGCCTGGAAGAATATAGATATCAACAATGGTAACAGTTTTGTGGTTATTAAGTTTGCAGTTAACTGCAAGAAGTTCAGCAGGTTGAGATATTGGTGGAGGGTTGGATAGCAGGGAAAGATGCAGGTGGTTGGCAAATAAGATGGCAAGTCTGCTTTTTTGTGAGTTTGAGCAAGTTGTAAGATATTATAGCCAGGTGGAAGGAATTTATTATTGGAGTTATGAGGTTTGAGCAAGATTTCTGTGATAGTTATGATGTCAGGAGAGTATAGGGCCATTCAACCATGGAATTCACTTATTTTGTTTAGAAAGCTGTGGATATTCACAGAGTATATAGATAAGTGTTTATTGGTAGAGTTAGGGTGATAGGATGTAGGTTGTGGTTTTAGGTTAGAGGGGGAGTGGTGGGAGATGGGTCCTGGGTTGGGGTGAATATCCCCATAAAGGAGTAAGGTAATGTGGTGATAAAATAGATTTGGGTGGGATAGGTGTTGTAAGTGGTATTTGTACTTAAGTCTTAAGGGAAAAGTGGAGAGGGGTAAAATTATGACCTTGGGAAAAAGCGAGCCTGATGTTGGAAATAGTGAAAAAGATATAGTGAATGAGTGGTTGTTTAGCATGTAATTGATAGTGTGAGTGGAGGTAGGTGGAGAGTGCTGAAGACCTATGTTGGTGTGATAGGTGGAGAAGTCAGATAGGAGAAGTAGAGAGAAAAATAAGGAATGTGTTAGGATAAGGGGTAAAAATAGAGGAAAGTAGTAGGCTGGGATAGATATTAAGGATGGAGCAGTGGAGTATGTTTAAATGAGTGAGATAGGAAAAGAGATATGAAAGAGTGAAAGAGTAATAAATTGTCAGAGTGGGGATGGGTAGGATGTGATATTAAGGAGAAGAGTGAACGGCAGCAAGTAGTATGGGATAACAAAAAGAGGTAAGTATGCAGGTGATGAGGTGAAAATCGATTAAAGGATGGTGCAGTTTGAGAGAGACTTGGAGTGTAATTAGGAAATGGAGGCTGGTGAAGAAAGAGAGAAATACAGATATGCTAGGTGGGTAGGTGGAATTGTAGGTAGGTTAAAGATAGATTGATGTATGAGGAAGAGGGACGGGTACAAGTTTGTGATGGTTTGGGTTACATAAAAAGAGGAGCGTATAGGTGCAGTTAGATTGACAGGAGAGTGATGTAGGCATGCTGGGAGGAGAGGAGGTAGAAGGAGAGAGTGCATTTAGTGGAGGGGTTATAGGAAGAAGGAGGTGCTAGGGAGTGAAGAAAAGGATGGTTAGCTATAAATCTAATGAAAGTGGGGGTGGGTAGGAATGGGGGTAGGGTAGGGGAGCAGAGTGAACTTGAGCGTAGCAAGGGTGAACAGAGCAGGCCAGACCAGATTGTTGGAAGCTAAATAAAAAATGAACAATAAATGATCAGTCGGTAGAGCAGTGAGTAGGTATAAGGAGAAGTTATAACAGGCAGATAATGGGTATTAACAAATTTAACAATATTTATGAGCAGGACTGTGGCAGGGGGATTTGGTACAGTGGTGTGCTAGTGGCCATTCACAAAGGAATAGTATAGCTGGCTATAAACATACATTTAAAATTAAACTTCTTGTAGGGGAACTGGCTTTAGCAGTTATTTGTTTAGCTTCTTACTCACAATTTGGAGGGTCACTCTGTGCACTGAATCAGGTTTTAATGTAGTATGAAAGGATAAAGAAGAATAGCTATATAATGATAAACACTTTAAAATGATATACAATATCAGGAAAGATAGAAAAGGATGATAGGGATGATGAAGGCTGTGTGAGTAGCTGACCTCATGGTACAATGGAGAAAGTATAACAGTAGACTTGATATTGTACAGTTATGACATGCAGTAAAGCAACTTCGTCTGGTTAAGTTAATGGTATGCTGCTCTCCCCAACTCAGTTAAGTCAAAGAGTGAGTTGTCTCTATAAGTGGAAAGAGTTTGACTGTTTCATAAGTATTCAAACTTCTGAATTTATAAATAAAACAAAAAAATCACTAGATTAACAATTTGTCAAAAAGAAGTTGAGTCAGTAATTTTAAGTTTGACACACTAATATTGCAGTTAGGAACATGTGGAACACATTATCGTACAAAAGCAACACTAAACCATTCATTTACTTTTATAAGGTGTTGCAAACAGCTTGTTTAAAGTATAATCTTGAAAGAAAAGGAATGTGATATTGGGTAAAGATAAATTTTAATGGCTTCCCTCCTCCAAATGAGGGAATGCTATACTGCTGTGACAGTTTTGAGAAGGGTTACCACCTGTCCCACTTTGCGAGGGACAGTCCCTCTTTGGGCAGTTGCGTTCTGACAAAAAAATTGTAAAAATGGCAAATGTCCTGAGATTTTAGGACAAAATTAGTTCCTATATTTTATGTAATAGTTGCATAAAACAGTTATTCTGTATCTAAAATACCTAAATGTTATAAGAAACAGAATAAGCAACTAAAATGCTACAAGAATAAGCTTTTATTTAGGCAAAAAAGTTAAGTTCTATTCTTTGTACTGAGTGTGGGTATGTCGGCCTGTAAAATCTGATGTTTGTACCAAAAATGTCCCACTTTGGCCATTTGAAAAGGTGGCAACCCTAGTTTTGAGTGCAAAATGTAAGGCAAGTAAAGGGGAATGGCTTTGAACTCAGTGAGGACTCTACATATCACTCAAACTCAGATGGATAGAAGACCAGGAGAGTTATAGTGTGTGCTGGGTATACAGAAGTAAAAATGTCCTCCAGGGTGGGCATTAAAAGCTGACTACCAATTAATGTTGTGAGGTCCATTACCTGTTCTTAAAAGATTCATTATTTCTCTGTAACACCCACTTTGGATGTTATTAATAAACTTATAAAGTGGTCTGTCTGTTAAATTATTTTCTATTTGTTTTCTTATTAGTATATAGGTGTTATTATTTGGTGCAACATAGATCCTCAGCTTAATGTTTTAAAGTTTATGTAGGATACATAATTGTTGGATAATTACTTTGCATCTGAATTATAAGATGTGCTTTCATTTCACTGTTTTAGTATTCCTTATGTAAGTGATCTCCTACAGAGGATAGCCCAATGTCTGGACATTATACCAAAGTCTTTAGTATTTACAAGTGCTGTACAACATATATATTCCCCCTGCACAAGGAGTAGGGCATAAAAGTGACGTACAGATTAATACACATCTGAATTGTTTGCTGCTAGCCTCAATGCCATCATTGAATATTGGTCTGAATGCCTTTCTTCTTTGCTGGTTAATGAGATGCTTTCAGATAAGTGCCCTGTTGGAGTTCTTTCTTATCTTTCTCTTTTATTTTTAGTGTTGTTGGTTTCAAGCCATCCAGCAGATTTCCCCATAAAGATCATCATGACCAATATCTGTTCTGTCTGGGTGCTTCCCACTACCATATGCAATGTTCTCTCTCCCAAGCATTTGTGCCCAAGACCCTATGTAGTCACCTCTCTTCCTTGTCTCTTCACCTTGAAAACCAGCATCTCAAGCTGTTGGTTCAGGGTGCTATGGCAAAGTCTTCCCATCTTGAGCTTCCCATCAGCTGTTGGCCAAGGTTCATAGGTTCATAGGTAGGTACTAGGCTATCAGCCCTGGGGCCGGCTTTTGACACGCAAGAAAATTATTTTTCTGTGCCCCTGTCAAGCAGTGCTGCAGAAGTGATCCCCGGGTTGAATTTTCTATTTCCCATCCAGTTGTCAAGATTTTTCTTAAAGCAGGTCAATGAGGAACTTTGCTTGACATTAATGGGTAGTTTGTTTCAGAGTACGGGAAGTCTCTGGGACAGGAATCTATCCCTCCAGCATGTTCTGTTTATTGTGATGACAAGGTTTAGGTCCCTGGAGCATGTGGTAAGGAAAGATTGGGATTTCTTTAAGTGTAGCATGCCCAACAGCTCTGGGATTGACATAGCTTTGTATGTTAGGCAGAAATCGCCTCTGAGTAGGTGATATGCAATGGAGTAGAGCTGGAGATTTTTGAGATGGTCTGCATATGGCATCTGTTTGAGGCCAGTAATCCTCTTAGTGAGGTATTTCTGTGGCCTTTCCAATTGTTGTAGGTGTCTTGTGAGATACATGCCAAACAGGGCATTGTACTCAATAATGGGTCTGATAAGGGAGGAGTAGAGAGGAACAATGACCTCCTTTTTTTCTAGAGGAGAACCCTTTTATGATGAGGTGTGCCATGTAGAAGGATTTCCTGACTACTGTGGTGAAGTTGTTGTCAAAGGAGAGACTACTGTCCACCTGTGTCCTGAGGTCTCTTATCACACATTTGGTGTTTAGTGAGCTACCACCTATGTGGTAGTTCAGGGTTCCTATCAAGTAGTCGAACATTTACAAGTTCGAACCATATATGGTCAAAACCATACGTTCGAGTTTGTAAAAGTTTGAGCATTTGAATGGAAATCTCCATAAGCGGAGGTTTCCAATAACTTCAATTTGGTGCTATCTCGGAGTTGGTATATTTAAGTAGTGGGGGGTGTGGGACTGCAGCCCTCCATGTGGGAGGTGCATGGACCTTGCCCCCTACTTACAACACTTTATTATTTTGTCCGTTGTTTTTTTATTTTTTTTGCTGTAACTTCAAACATAATGGTGTGACCATTAGGTATTCGGATTTATGGAACTTCGACTATCTGATATAGACTCAGTAATTCATGGGTACTGAGTTTTTCCCAAAGGGGATGACAATGCATTTCTTGGCATTGAGCTTGAGGCCATAACTTTGACACCAAGCATCTGTCTCAGTGAGGCCCTTTTATAGAATGTCAAAATCTTTAGGTAATTAGATTATGGCTCACAGTTTGCAGTCATCTGCAAACTTTGTTAGCCAAAGACCTTCTGTGTTGGTCTGCACTTCAGAGAAGTAGATGCCGAACAGGAGAGGACCCAGGATGGTACCCTGTGGTACTCCACTTGTCACTAGTCTGAAATCGGACTTGGAATCGGCTACTTTTACTATGTGGGTTCTGTCAGTGAGCCAGTTAGCCACCTATCTTGTGACATAGGAATTTATGCTCAGTTTACTGAGTTTATCTATAATTCCAGAGTGGGGGATGGTATCTAAAGACTTGGCAAGGTCAAGATAGGCTATGTGCACTACCTTGCCCTTGTCTATGGCTCTGGTGACTGCTTCAAAGAAGTCAATCAGGTTTAGTAGACATGATCTACCTTTTACAAACCCAAACTGAGTGGGGTCCAGGGTTTGGAGGTTGCATATATCTTTGTTTATAAGCTCTAAGATGATATGTTCCATGGTCTTGCAGACCAGGCTTGTCAGGCTAATGGGGCGGTAGTTTCTGTGGTCCACTGTGGCACCCCCTTTGTGGAGTGGGATAACTGTCACTGCCTGCCATTCAGTAGGCACATAGCCTGAGGTGAGGCTATGACTGAACATGGTACTTAGGTGGGGTACCAGTTCATTCTGTAGTTTGTGCAGTACGCAGACTGGGATGTTGTCTGGTCCCATGGATGCTGTGTTCTTGGCTTTGGAGAGTGCTGTCTTTACTTGTTCATCCATGATTACAAGGGCTTTGCATTCTTCCTGTATTAAGATGGGCCCTTTGGAGGGTGAGAGTGGAGTAAACATTGAACCTATCTGCCAGGATGTTGGCAATATTGGTTGGTTCTGTATATTTAGTGCCATTATGCTGTAGCTCAGACTAGATCTGAGTGTTGTCATTGAACTTCTTGACATAGCTGTAGAATGCTTTGTGGTTGTCTTTGGAATCAGTGGTGATTTTCTTTTCATAACTGGCTTTGGAGAATTTTATGAGAGAACTCAGCTTCTTGTTGAGTCTGACCAGGGAGTTCCTCCAATTTTGGGATTTTACTTTTTTTTGCAACAGCTTCTTCCTTCTGTTGTAGAGTTTGTTTATGGCAGGAAACCATCAGATTGGCTTCTTTTTTTTTTTGGAGGATAGCGTCTTGGCTCTGTTGGGGATGGCTCGAAGGCCAAAAAACTCAGGTCTGTTACAGTTGCTGTTCAGCATTACCCAGCCATCCCTCTCAAAACTAGTGAAAGCCCAGAGGGTCATCCGGTCATTTCTTTGGACTCCTTTTCTGTGACCCATTAAAGTATCCTCAAGGGTTATCTGTAACTACCCTCCCTGCACTTCCACTTTTCTTACAAGATCAAGAGAATAGGATTCCTCTGATGAGGATCAAGATTCTGGGAAAAGACATTAGCCTGCTCTTCTCAGATCCAATCCCTCTTGGACTATGGTTCAGAGGAAGAGGATTCTATTAGTCCAGATTACCCTTTAGTGGAACCTTCCTTTAGGGACACCATTTCCTGTATGATGGAATTCTATAAGTTAGATTGTTCTCAAGTTTCTGATCTCCAGAAGAGGTATTATGAGCTCCTCCAGATGGAGTCTCCGAAAGCTTATGCTGTTTATCCAGTTTTGCCTGCCCTCCTGGCTACCTTTTCATCAGCGTCTGTAGCCCCTGATTCTCAGTCCCCAGTTCATATGAAATCTGACACATTTTACAACGTGCCTCATCTTTGTAAATTTCTCTATAAATGCATTTCTGCTGATGCTTCTGTGGAGTCTGTCTCTTCTGACAAACCCTCCAAGTTGTTGCCCTCAACTAAGCTGCTTCCTTCAGATAAGGATAGTAGGGCCAATAAGAAGCTGAGCAAAAACGTCTATAGTGCTGCCACCCTGTCTTTTATGGCTAATAATTACCAGACTAATATGACCAGGTATGTTTTAGCCCAACTCTGTCATGTTTTTTGGTGATTTCTGACATTACTGATTCTGAGGGGAAGGGTTCTGCCCTTTCCTTGTTTGGTTCTACTTCTCAAGTTGCCTGCCACACTATTAAATGCGGATATGATGCAGCTGATGCTTCTTCCAGGGCCTTTTACATTTGGTTCTTTTATGAGACATTACTCTTAGCTTCATTTTCAGGTTTTCCTTGATGACAAATAATACAACTTACTGCGACCTGCACAGCAAATAGAAATAAAACAAACTTTTAAAAAATACATTTATTCAATGACATTCCATGGGTAAGTGCTTTTGCATTGAATTAACTAATGCTTCATCAGAAAAATAAAAATCTTCAAAGAGTCTCTTAAATACAAAGACATCAATTCCCAGCTCATTAATACATATCCAAACTGACAAATAAAAACAAGCATACAATAAATCACCGAGGATATTCACCACCTCATCAGCAAGCACTGGTACAGAGTATGTCTCATAGCAATGATATCACAAAAAAACTTCAATGCTGTAGTTTAAAATAGCAGCACTATACAACACATTATACTCTTATTCATAGAGTTCATATAATTCATGCAAGCAGCACAAATCAAAAACTACTCTAAAGCTATTAAACTTCCCTACACAGACTATATAATAATAATAAAAAAAATGTATATATATATATATATATATATATATATATATATATATATATATATATATATATATATTACCATTACACTGATAAAATAAATAAAACAAATCGGTGTTTCAAAGATAGGATTCTTGAACACTTAGGTGAGATTCAGAATGTGAGAGACACTAATGCACTTGCTGTACTTGTTCAGAAGTCAGGGATACACCATACGTTCAAGTTTTTTTTTTTTGGAGACTGTTAAGTTAGGTGTTAGAGGGGAAAATGTTAAGAGCATTACTGAAGCTAGAGAACAAAGTTGGATACTTGAGTTATGATCCTTTAAACCACCAGATCTAAATGATTCCATGTCCCTGAAACCTGTCCTTAAAATGCGCCCCTCTTGCACTGATTTGCTTCAAGGTTTAAAAAATATGTATACATATATATATATATATATATATACATATATTTAACTTATATAAACTACAGTATTGAAGTTTTTTGTGACATCATTGCTATGAGATGTACTCTGTACCAGCACTTGCTGATGAGGTGGTGAATATTTATTTATTTGTTTATTTATTTATTTATTTATTTGCAGTTGGTTTACCAGGATAGTCCATTGGGCCAAGATGAACCCATTTTCAATGGAGTCCTGGGGAGAAAAGCTCCAGTAACAAGTTACCAGAGACTGGTAGAATATCCTTGGTGATTTATTGTATCTTTGCTTTTATTTGTCAGTTTGAATATGTATTAATGAGCTGGGAAGTGACACTTTTGTATTTAAGAGACTCTTTGAATTTTTTTATTTGTCTGATGAAGCATTAGTTAATTCTGTGTGAAAGCACTTACCTGTGCAGTGTCATTGAATAAATGTATTTTTTTAAAGTTTGTTTCTAGTTGACATGCAGGTCACAGTAAGTTGTATTATTTGATTTGTTTGTTCCTTTTCGCGTGACTTTACCCAACAGGTTATATTTTTGTTTCTGTTTGCTTGACAACATTAAGGCCAAATTATTAGATGCTTCTGTGGATAATAAAAATCATTTTGTTGCTGCTGCTGAACTTCTTAAATCTCTCCGGGATAATGGCAAAGTCTTGCAGGAGATGAAACTTATTTCTGTTTCTCCTATTTCAAAGTTTCAGAGGAATTACCTTTCCAAATCTGCTTTTGTTCACACAGTGTTGCCATCCACCCAAGAGTAAAAATGGTTCTAGAAACATACCCCCTTGCTAAATCTTCAAAAACTTCTGTTTCCCAGAAATCTCCTTTTCCGGACAAGCAGAATATTGCAGAATATTTCTGGTTCACAGGAAGCAGGGCACCTGGAGATAATTTCTGGACCTTTCTCAGCTCAATGCATTTCTCAATGTCTCCTCCTTTTGGATATTGTCTCTTCAAACTTCATTTCCTCGTCTTCTTCCCCAGGCCTTTCTGGTCTCTCTGGATCTCAAGAATGCCTACCTTCATATCACCATCCATCCTCTTTTCAGAAAATGTTTATGTTTCTCTGTTTCTTCTTTGCATTTTCAGTTCTCTGCTTTGCCCTTTGGCCTATATACTTCCCCAAGGGTATTCAGTAAATGCCTCTCTCCTGTCATTGCTTTTTTGCAGGATGAGAAGGAATTAGATCTTTCTTATCTGAACAATCTGCTCATTCAAGCTTTGTTTCCCAAGGCCGTGTTTCAGGATCTCCAGTTTACTATTTTCATGCTACAGACTCTGAGGTTTACCATAAACATTCAAAAATCAGTCTTGACTTCTTCTAAGGGTCATGTCTTCCTTGGTTGCAGGCTCTAGATCATCCCCATGCCTGATTGCCTTTTTCCAGTCAATTCTTCCTCTTGATTCAGTCATGAACAGGGACTTTCACAGGGTCTTCAAGTTTATGGATTCCACTATTCCCATAATAACCTTGGCCAAGCTACATATGAGAAAGGTTCAGTGGCACCTCAAGCCAGTCTAGCTTCAACATTGTCATCCCCTGGACTACTTAGTTGTTTTTCTTCCTTGTCTCAAGCTTCAGTGGTGGATTCATCAACTTTCTCTCAACCCGAGGCTTCCTTTCCAGTCTCAAAAACTCTTTGCACATGACTCAGACAGGGGTTGGGGAGATCCCTTCTGCTCTCACAAGGTTCAGGGTCTCTGGTCTCTTCATCAGAGCTCAGACTACATTAATATCAAGGAGATGAGAGCTCTGCTTCTAGCTCCTCAGGTCTTTCATATCCTCTTTGATCCTGGGCCCATCAAGATTTTAACAGGCAATACCATGATGATATGGTATTTCAATAAGCAAAGGGGTACAAAGTCCAACCTCTGTGTAGGCCTGCTTTTCAGGTCTGGGATCTAGCTTTTCAATATTGGGTGACTATTTAGGTGTCTACATTCCCTCAGAGCACAATAGTGGCAAACTATTTATGCAGATCCAGCACAAAAGCTCATGGATGGATGCCTAACAGAGACCTGTTCCTGGACATTGTCAATTGGTGAGATACTCCTCAGGTAGATATTTTTTTCAAATATTTGTATTTTTCTTCTTCTCTTGTTATGCTTGCATATTTAAATTCCATTCATTTTACAAGACACAATTCAATTACATTATAGAAGAATTGCAATCATATTTAGTACAACTTTTGCAAGAGAATTTTCAGTGTTTTAACAAAGTACACAATATAGATAAACACTCCATGTACAGTATATACAAGTGCTACAGAAAATTGACATCTGATTTCTGTTTGTGACACATTTTACATACTATTCAGAGCTGTTACATATGAGGGTTAGATTTAACACACACTCATAAATGAATATGCCTTATGCCTTATTCAGTTTACATTCACAATAATTTGTTTCTTGTGTATCTATTCTTTTAGAATATGATCCAGGAGAAGACTCCAGTATTTTAGAAAGTAGGAATGCTTACTTTGGTTATTCGTTATCAGATTATGTGCCGATATATACTTTGTCGCCATACTTCTAAAGCTCTCCCATGACAATATGGTAGAATCTAACCAGTTTTGAGTAATGTACAGTTTTACTAGAGAGAAGAGGGTATTTAGACTATGCAGATTTAGTTTTGGTAACTTTTGAGAGGTGATATTCAAAATTACAAATTCCTATGATAATGCAGACTTTCAATATCCCATCTTCTCTAATCTGACTCTCAATAAGCACCATAATTTATAAGTACATTTGCAGCTCCAGAAGATGTGGAATAGGTCTGCTATTTGTGAGTAACAGCATGGACAGTTTGCCAACATTTCTAAGTTGAAATTGTTGAGTATTTCTGGGGTAAAGGCAGCATTGTTAGTTATCATTAATTGAGTACACATGAGTTTCTTAAAAGGGATTCATTTTGATATTATTTTGATAGATTTAGATTTTTGTTTTTCATTAGTTTCTTTGAGCTTTTCAGCCCAGTATTTTGAATACAGAATAGATGGTTGATATCTAAGGGATACTATTAGCCTATGTGCATTAGATACCATTTTTTTTGTTAAAGTTAATAAGTTCCATAATGTATTGCATGTGTGTCTACCGCTTATTTCAAAATCACTTATTATTGAAGTCCACAGTTCTCTAATCTGCCTTAACATTATGATGTATCCTTTCAGAAGATTTAGGACATTTCTTGTGCCCTCTAAAGATATTTCTGTAAATATCTCAAAGATTGCATTTCTTAATGAGTAGATAGTTGTCGGGGCTTATCATCTCTTTATTTAGTCTGAGGTTTAGATTCAGATGCATTGGTTGTAACATGATGTAAACATTTGTTAAGTTTAATGCCTCCATCAGTTTTGGAAATGAAACTATTCAATGTTTTAACAAGATGTGAAATCTGCTATCTTTAGATTGTTCTGATTTATAAATGGAAAGGCTTTGTGGGCAATTTTACTGTTTTTGACATAGCTATACCATAATTTAATCCAGAGTGGATACCATTCTTTACCCTTGGGAATATATTCACCAACTTGAATGATTTTGTTAGAACATATATCATAATATAAGTTAAAGTCAGGTAGTTCCACGCCTCCCTTTTCCTTAAGATACATTAACTTTTGATAGCTGATTCTGACAGACATAGAGTACTATATAAACTTGGCTAAAGCTACATTTAGTTTTTAGAGACGTTTTCATGAACTATGATATTAGTTGCATTAAATAGTAATCCAGGGAGAATATTCATTTTTATAATTGCTGCTTTGGAAAGAAAGGATAGCTTCATTTTCCCCATCTCTAGATATCCTGTTTGATGTCTGTCCATATCTTTAGTAAATTATTCTGCATTAATAATTTTGGGTTATGTTAAAAGGATATCCCTAAGTACTTTGAGGATTATTTTAATTTTAATTTCTGAGTCAGGAAAATATGATTCAGCATGACCTCATGGGTTGAGAGGGAAAATTAGGTATTTTGAGGGATTAATTTCATAGTTTGAAACTCTTGAGAATCTGTTAAGTGAGTCTAGAACTTTGTTGAAGTCAGTGTTAGGGAGTGCAAAATATAAGTTTAAATCATTGGCAAATGCAGTTAGTGCAATTTTATTATCATAAATTTCTGGAATATGATGGTACATTTTTTTGGTTATGAAAAAAATAGGTAAGTGCTCTCATAAAATTTTTTTTATATTTGTAAATTCTTCTGGTATATAAAAATAGGGCAGTATAGAAAATAAGTTTAGGTTTACTTTGTCAAAAGCTTCACATGCATCTAAAGCAAGGGCATAGATTTTTTTTTATTTATTTTGTTTAGCTTGCAAGATAATTGTATCTAAGTCTAATGTATTATGACATGCCCACCTACCATTCATGAATCCTGAATGTTCAGGTGATTTTATGTTTGGTAATACTTTTTTTTCAGTTTGTTTGCAAGCAGTGCAGCTAGAATTGTGATGTCTAGATTTATGAGAGAAATTGGTCTGTAGTTTCCTAAGCTTTGCTATTGGACTTTCCTTTAGGTATAAAGATTGTCTTTGACTTATTTAAATATAGATCAGTAATGCCATATTTTCCTATATAGCTATAGATTTTTAGTAACATTTTTTATATTTTTATATTTTTTGTCCAAAGGATTTATAAAACTAGGAGATTTACTTATTTTCAGACTATTTATTACTGAAAGAATTTTTTGTTGCATGAACAGTGCCTTAAGTACAACTTTCTGTGCTTCATTTACCTCTGGGAAATTTAGATTCTTTAGGAAAGTATCTCTCTCTAATTACGTAGATTTTAGCATTTGTGGGCCATATAGTTTTGAATAAAATCTTCAAATGATTTAATAATGTTTTGATTAGTATTATATGTGTTCCCTTGATATTCCATTTCTGTTATCATAGGGGTACTATTATTGATATTTATTATCCTTGCCAGTAACCTCGAGGGAGTTTGCACCCATTTTGAGTACCTTGCAAAAGTTTTCATTTCAAATTGTTCTGTATGCATTATATATGATTCTTTTTGTAAGTTATTCATCTGTTCTTCCAGTACTGAGTTTGGGATTTTTTGGATTGACTTTCCTGTTTTGGTTATTTTTTTCTTTTAGTTTTGTCTCTTTCTCTGTTTTATTTTGACTGCAATCTTTGAGTGGTCCAAAAAAATCGTAGGTTGTATGCAACAGTTTATTTCTGCCTTTAGGAATATTTCCGATCAGAAAGAAGTCCAGTCTAGACCACGGTATGTAACATTGTGAGTAGTATGTGACTTATATTGTAGGTTTGTTATTACTCCAGCAGCAATACAGGTTGAATAAATTAAAATATGTTTTTAGATCATTTATTGCTATGGAGGCCTGGGTGTTATAAGGTCTGCTTTTACTTGTTCTATCTGTTACAAGGTCAATTACTACATTCTTATCACCTCCTGTTATATAGCAGTAGTTTGGAAAACAAGTTCAGATGTTATACATTTCCATAATAATGTCTTGTTGTTTTGCACATGGACTATACAGGCTTAAGAAAAAATGGCTTCTATAGACTAGAGGTTTTAGTTGAAAAAAATAGTACCTTTTTCCATTTATATCTGAGTCATGATGTATAATCATGTCTGAATTAATTTTTAAATAAAATTGCAACCCCCTTACTGTTTGTTTCATTACCTGCCACTATTATTGCTTTTATCCATTTTTCTCACTGTCTTTCACTCACTCTTCCTTTAACATATGTACTTCTTGTATAAATATAATGTTTGCATCTGATTTAAAAGCTAAGTGCATGAATAATGTTCTTTTCTTTTTATCTTGTATCCCTTTCACATTCCAAGAGTCAGTTATCCACATCCTTTTTCTTATTATTTTTTTCATTTAATGTTAATTTGTTTTGTTATCTTCTGCTTTTGTTAATATGAATAATATATTTTTTATAGTTTGAACAAGTATTTCTCTATTCATGTAGCACTTAACTCTTCTAGCTCTATCCCTGTGCCTACCCACAACACTACCATGTCCAGAAGAGGTTAACAGCTTATAACCAAGAGGTATGTTTCTTTTTTGCAGTTTAGAATTTGACATTTTGTGATATCTCTATTTAATATTTTTTTTTTCAAAACCTTTATATTACAAAAAACAAAATGTAGGTATACTAAGCTTTCATTTTAAACTGAACTTAACTTTGATTGACCTTATTTAATAGCTTGCTTTCATACCTTTGTATTTTTTTTCATTTTTTACTGAGTTGAAATGTTTCCAATAAACTGTAACTTGACCTGCATCTTTCATATGATTTAGTACACCAAGAAACAGTAACCACAGTGATGCCAACCCATAGTACTCGTGAAAGATAGCATATATATATATATATATATATATATATATATATATATATATATATATATATATATATACAATGCTGATTCTTTATCGCTACTTGGAACAAGACTCTTAGACCATAAACATTATACAACATTTCAATACTTTGCCTTTTCATGTATCTCTCCGGCTCATCATTTGAGTAACCTAGGTGTCTAGGGAGACTGTCCATAACAATCTGTTTTTACATGCAAAAAAAAAGTAGTAATAGTATCGAGAGGCATTTCATGATAAACAAAAGTATTTGTAGAGGTTTAACAGTATTCAAACAAACATCAATTCACATGTTTCTCAGTGCTGTAACAAAAATAAATATAACCTATTTGAGATGGCAGTAGTGCTTTTAAGATTTAATGCATATCAAAGAAATGCTATTACTTGACATTTAAATCTAACACAAGAAAACAGTTTGCATTTGTCTGGAATTACTTTTGTCAACCAACATAATATACGTAGTCACTATTGTGCTTCTTCATAGCAATGAAGTGTGTCATATATTTCTCCTTGAAAGGTGAGTGCCTGTCATGTTTATCCTTCTTTTGAGGTTATGTGTTGCAATTTGGCTCCACTATTTATTGGAGCTCCCAAGTATACATAAAATAAAAACATTTCAGATTTCTCTCTCTCACTCTCTCTCTCTCTCTCTCTCTCTCTCTCTCTCCCTCTCTTCTGTTTTTTTTTTTTTTGTTAACCAGCAGTGTTTTACAAGTAGTTTCTAATATACACATATAGTATAACCAATATTTTATAGTCACCAAAATTTCAGTTTGGAAATGAAACAGAATTGGTAGCAGTGATAACTTAATGTAGTTCATGTGTTACTTGTAGATTTGCAATAACAATGTTAAGAGAAGCATTATAACATTCTTTTTCCAATGACTGAATTACAGACTGGAAATTCTCAGGGAAATTCAATCAAGCTAAACAAAATTTTTACCGTGTGTGCATCACAATGTATACAAGAGCGCAAGCAGTGTTAGATTCAGTAAACCCTGTGTAGAGGCACGCAGGCATGTGCAAACATTGAAACTACTATGCAATGCAAAATTTGGCTTAAGTAGCTGAATTTCATGCAAATTAGCCAGGTGGAGTGATCCAACAAGATGTAATCCATCTGTGTAGACTGCATGTCTGCATCAGTAGTGTACAAGAGTCTACACTGAAAAAAGGGGATATAAAAGTCCACAAATATGGACATAATTCCCCTGAAAAGGTAAGATCACGTACATAAATTTGCAAAATATACATTGTGGATGTCTGAAAACAGTAGGGATTATGTGAAATTAATAATTTTTGTAATAATTTCCACGTTTGTGCTGTGTCATGTTGCACAAACATGATTAACTTAAAAATAAAAAAATGTAAAATAACACTTATAATGTACATCAGACAAATGTACTGTAAGACCTTGTGTCAGGACTGTACAATGGTGCATTTGTGCTGTTACTCAGCTAACACGGTTATGAACCATGCAGTTTCCAGGCTGTCAGAATGAATATTATGCAAATGAGGGGGGTAAATATCCTGGATTTGTTGACTCACTAAAGGGCGCGACTGTGCCTGCATAACCACTTTGAGTAAGCTCTAACACAGTGTTTATATTCAAATTGGATGTGGATGACATCAGGGGGGTGCGTCATGTTACTTTTAGGAGTTTTTGTACTCTACGCATGTGTTTGCATGGCAAGCCTCTTGCTGCAAATGGTTTGGGCATAGTTTAGCATGCTCACACAACCAGACCACCCATGCCACAGTCATGATGAAATGGTGAAATGTTTAAAATGTCCAGTATTTTATACAGGGAAAAATGTAGGCATTTAAAAGAAAGAATAGGGGAGCATTTGGATGATATAAATAGGAAGAAATTCACCAATCCCCTGAGTAGGCATATACAGACAAACAATGATCATGCGTTTAAATTTTTGGTCCTGCAACAAGTTGTACAAGATGCCCAAGGTAGACTGGTTGATGCACATTTAGATGTATGTTAAGTTAAATGGCAGTTGTTGTTAAATTCAACCGTATATTCAGGCATTAATGAAAATATCAGTATGTTTAAGATTAGGAACATTTTAGGTTAATATTTAATTTTACATTTTTTATGTATTAAAGTTTTAACATTTATATATACATATATATTTCGTACTATACATATATATATATATATATATATATATATATATATATATATATATAATTTTCAAAAAACAAATTTTATGATAGATTGCTGTATGTTATTTAGTAAGGGTTGCTTAAATGATGATTTCATTGGGGTGTGGTTTATGTATAAAAGGTGGTGCTGGCAATGCAATGTAGTTATGATGAAGTCCCCATATCAGGGGAGGAAAGGGCTTAACTGGAAATAAAAGTCGAATTATGGCACTGTGCTGGAGGTTTATTTCTGCATTTTGCATTTGTGGCAAGTTTGTGTCCTTATTGTTGCTATACAGTCATGATGAAGCCAGCTATGAAAGAAAAACGGATATATTCAATTAATAGTATATAGTTTTGCATAAGTTATGCTGAGCAACACTGTGCATAGCACCACATCACACAATAAAGTAGAGCCTTTAAATCACATCAATTATTTCTTAAGCAGTTGAACTGCATCATAATTAACCAAATCCACATGGTGGACCTACACCACAACTGTATAAAGTATGTATACACCCTGCATTCTGATTTTCCCTCAACACTCTGAATCATATTTGAGTAGAGACTTGGAAATTTTAACTGAGATAATGTTAGTGACTGCTGTAGCTCTTCTACATCTGTTTGTGCTAGATGCTGAAGTCAATGCAGCTGATACTGATGAAAATAGACCCAGGCTGAGGAGGAGAAGAGTATTCAGGCCCAGGGAAACCTTCCAGGAGTTACATCAGCTGGAGAATGTAAAGCGCTACAGGATTGACAGAGGACATGTTACAAGAAGTCAATGAGTTTTGCCACCTTCAACGCATGGGGTGTCACAGGCATCTGCATCCAGGATACTCCACCAATTCCTTGATGCTATGCTCCCACATGCCAGTGAGCAGATATCTTTCTCCTTTCCTCTGAGGTGAGGGCCAGCAATATGCAACATTTCTACCATATAGCACACTACCCAGAAGTACTGGGTGCCATAGATTGCAATCTTGCACACATGAAGGCACCACCTGGTGTGCAGGGTAGAATCTACATTAACTGCAAGGGATTCCATCAACTGCCAAGTTGTGTGCAATGCCCAGGGGATTATCATGAATATGTGTGCTGGCATCTCTGGCAGTTATCACGACTCCCATATCTGGCACACATCACAGCTGTACCAGATGTTTGCTAAGGGAGGCATCCCACAGGGCCATTAACTGGGGGATGCTGGCTATGCCCTGAAACCATGGATGTGGATGATGACACCCACCAGAAGTGCACACACACCCACAAGAGAATGCCATAATGAGGCACACACACAAACATTATAGAATGTGGGTCTTGGCTTCTGAAGTCACAATTTTGGCACCTCAATATATCTGGTGGGCCCCTGCAGTATAGCCCAGCCACATGTGCACAGAAAATCACAGTATGTGCTGTGCTACACAGCCTGATCCTTGGGGAAACAGCTGCAGAAAGATTAGCAAAGGGAATGGATACACAGCCTCTCACCAGTGCCTAGGTCACCAAAGCCACAGTCATAGGAGGACTCGTAGGAGGAAACCCCTGCTGATGTCCCTGTATGTAGATGTAGGTGTGCTCTGTATACCCTGGCTTTGGCTAAGAGACAACACATAGTATATTCACAGGCAAACTAGGGACCCAGGGAGTAACACCTTACTCCTACTCACATACATATATATATTAAAATTGATGCCAACCAACTTACACATCCTGTAACTATCCATGTATTGGCTGTTTACTTCTTGCATCAGACAGAGTCAGACCAGAATTACAGTTGTGTCAACTGCTGCATTTGCAAAGTAAGTCCATAACCAACACAGTAGTCTAGTGGATTATTATATGTCATTGTAGCTATAGTCTAGTGGATTAGTATATGTCATTGTAGCGATGGACAGGGAACATTATGCAAATAATTATAGTGGGCTATTTTGACAGACATTATATCCACTTGGACTACAGACACCCATTCCACTATCATGTCACCATTTGTAATCAGTAGGCCTCATTCATTGAATATTCACGCAGTCCTTCTTCAACAGATTACTGGTATATCATTCAAGGGAGATGTCAGAAAGTGAGGTTAAATGATAGACTAGTGTGCATCCTAGCAGAACATTGATTTTTGTTCCACCACCCCTTAAAACAGCAGTGCCCCTTGTAACTGCCATAACAGTAACTCATCTATATGTTATGAGCATTTCACACAGTTAGTATGCCACAAAGTATCAGTACAGTAACGCACAATTTGAAATTACATTGTACATGTTAGGTAACTGAGAAATAGCAATGCACATATTTATGCAGGTAATTGTGTGATGAATGATCCACATTCTGTCAAGCAGTTTATGTGATTTAAAGGACTTTGGCAATTAGCTTTTGTGATGATGTTCAGGGTTCTACTCCTGAGATATCCAGATATTACTCCCGAGATATCCAGATATTTTGCATGTGAAGTAGTAATGAGTAATGTTTTACAGACAGTGAGTCTGTGTGCTATACTAGTACTAACTTCTTTCACATATTAATTACACATTTGCGTGCTGCTCTGCATACCTAAGACCTATTTAAAAAGTCTTAGCCACTTGCACAAAGCACAGCAGTGCAGAAACAGGTTCAGAGATCACACCATGTAACACACATAATCCTGGCCTAGAGTATACCTGGGTGTGGGTTGTAGTCAATTTATGGAATAGTAAGTCTCTGATATAAGCAATGCACCTCCCATCTGTGCAGTGCTTATCAATGGGCAAACAATCCAAAAATGCCATTACCCAAGCAAGTACACTTAGTTAATCAGAATGCAAATCCATTGCTCCTTGCACAATTTTTAAAATAATATTGTATACACATCTACATCTATATCTAATATATATATATATATATATATATATATATATATATATATATATATATATATATATATATATATATATATATATATATATTTATACATAAAACATATATATTTATATATATATTTATCTATATATATTTATATATATATATATATATATATATATATATATATATATATATATATATATATATATATATATATATATATATATATATATATATATATATATATATATATATACATATATATATATATATATATATATATATATATATATATATATATATATATTTATATATATATACATATATATATATATATATATATATATATATATACAAAACATATATATATATATATATATATATATATATATATATGTGTGTGTGTGTGTGTGTGTGTGTCTGTATTTCCCATACCCAGATCATGGACCATGAAGCTGCACTATGACACATCTAATACTGGACAAAGGACCAAAAGTAAGGGCTCAGCATTAGATAATGCACTTACAAAAATGTGGAAGTGCATAGAATAACGTGTTGCATTTGGAGTATTATTGGGACAACTGAAGTTCAGATTTCTGGCATTCTTCTCTCACATCATGTGTCCATGATACCATATTTGACAGCTAACCACAATTTGGTGTGAAACAGACATAAATATGAGTCAAACATGTGTACTTGCTGCAAACATCTGGACAGTGGTGTGTCACACCACGTCTCCCTAAGACAGCATATAGAAACCTTGAAAATGCATGGCACAGTATATGATTATGTACATATATCGTAGAGCCATATGTTTGTATCTAATACAGCAACAACACCCACATTTACTACACTCCCCTGTGTCTGCTGGATTTCAACATACATACATCAACTACTGAAGAAGTTGTGTAATGTATTGTGTTGTGTACTCACTCACTGACATGACTGATTGACTTTTACCACAGGCTACCCCATCCAAATGCAAACAGAAACATATGCCCAAAATGGGTACTGTTGTCACATAGCTAGGCTACAAAACTGATTTCTGACTGCTAGGCTACTAGCTGCAGATGACAATAAGAACCAATGTGACTTTACATGCCTCTCAAGCAGTACAACATAGGGCTTGTTTATGTCTTCTAGGATTAGTTCACCTTCAGTCATTTACAAAGCAGAATTGAGCTGTGGCACATGTGTTAAGTACTGTGCTCTATAGTGTGTAAGACTAGATAGGTAGGTGTTCTAATCTCACTCTAGTCTAGTTGGAGCATGTGTATATTTCACCCCAAAGAATAAGTGTGAATTCTGCACTGACTACCAGACTTGCATTGCTTTTCACTTTTTAGCTGTTGCAGTTGATGCAGGCCTCCAAGTCTTGTCCTCCACAATGCCTGCTTATGTCATCTACCATAACATTCCCTAAAGTGATATTAATGCCAGACCTGAGCTCTGGTGAGTGCATTAAGCACCATGGTCTATAGTGTATAAAACTAGATAAGTGGTGGTTCAGATCTCACTACAGCACTTGGTTTGTACATGTGTGTTTGTGTGCATCGCCTTATTGAACAAGTGTGAATCCCAAACTGGCATGATTTTGAACTGTTTTGGCTCCTGCAGGTGCTGCAGGCCTCCAAAATCTTGTCCTCCACAAGGCCTGCTGATGTCATCTACCATAGGATTACGTAAAACCATGTTAATGTCAGACTTGAGTCATGACACATGCATTAAGTACTGTGATCTGTAATAGCTAAGCACCACAGAACTACAACAATTAAATGCATCTGTTTACTATTTTTAGCTGTCTAGTGTATATTTACTGCATACATGTACCGTGCTAAGCATGACTTATCACTCAGTGCATCACACAAACAAGCACATAAAAAAATAGAACTTGGACACATCCAGATTCTATTTTTAGATGTCAGGCACATGTCAGATGTATGGTTGTGTAATGTTAAGCATAGCTAAATAATGTGGGGCATTGTGCAAACAAGCACATAAACATTAAAAAAATTAAAATAAATCCAACTTAGTGAAATAAAATGCCTTGCAAACCCTTCAGTGAAAGTTAATGGACTGAAAGGTATGTGGGTGTGCCATCAGTCTTACACAGATTAACTATCCACATTGTTCTGAACACCTTTAGGCATGCACCGCAATTAATAAGGATGTTGTGCTGCTGTGGGACAATCATGGCTATGTACACAAGTACATTCTGTGTAGGCTTTACATGGAGCCTATACAAACTTTATTGAATCCTAGGGTCTTACTATAGAATTTACTGGATTTACAAGGGTTATGGAGCATTTACTTTAGCCATATTGAAATTCCCTTGTTACATAATTGTATAACTTGTTTTTTAGATAAAAAGAGTTGTTACTCAAGTTATTACTATTTTAGTTTTTTATATGACTGTAACTTACACCAAGTTAATGCTTCTCAGATATTTGGCCAGAGCGTTTTTTTGCCAAACTAAAAGAAACACAAATGATTCAGCTCTTACCTAATTGTACTCTTCTACGTGACAAAATATGCTACATTTCAGCTCCTTTATTAGCTTGGAGCTCCATACTTCATACAGCAATGCACTTTTTCACCTTCCAAAATTTTACTATATATACTTTTTATCATCTGAATGATTTTCAAACATAATAATTTGTTCCGTTTATGACACTGATTTTCTACATATTTTTTGCTATTGGAACGTGTTGCCTCAGCGTATATCTATTCTTTATCGTTTTATAATAATTTGTTCCTCCAAGGCTTATGTTCCCTTACAGAAAATGCACTTATATCATTTACCAGTCTGAAGCAGTATTATGTATAGGATCAAAATGCAGCAGTTAGTCCATAACTGTCATGTTTTCCTGAACAAGGAAACTTTCTCATTTGCTAAACTTCAAACTTTATACATCTCAATCAATATTTCTTTTTCAGTCTTCTGGATACGACTGGTGCTTCAGAAAATTTTGGTTTCTGATCTTAATCAATTAATTAATAATAATTAAGTCTGTTGAAACATGAAACATTACTTTTCCATTTGCCATCAGGTTGTTTAACCATCTATTTGACTTCTTTAGCTTTGAATAGACTAGTTTGAAGAATAAGGAAGAGACTGGAGTGCTACTTATCAAAATGTCCACGCAGGGAGCTGGTTCCTTTTAATATTTAACATAACACACACTTGGAATGATTTTTTTGGGTCCCCCTTTGTTTAAGGGAACATACTGTCTCACCTGTATTTATTTATTTATTTATTTATTTCAATACTGTCTGTTTGTACCATTTCTTACCAATTCTTTCCATTGAATTTTTTTTCAGGTTATAACATCTAGCAGTTCATTGAAGATTTTCATAAACAGTGCTTTTGCTTCTTTGGTCATTTCAATTGCGTGGTTAACATCCTTATGTTAGAAGATTAATGTATTTGGATACCTCATCTGGAACTTAATTTTTTTGTTATTAAAAAAGCACAAATGAAGATAATTATCTTTGCTGCTTTATTTGTAAGGGTATGTCCTGCGCAAACAATATTTTGCTTCCATTCCATAAAATAGATTTTTTCTTTCCTGCCATTAGAATTTTATAAATATCTTGATGATTAAGAAACTTAGCATAAATTTGCCTTGGTTTGTCCACGTTTTGTATTTTGCAAAAAGCTCAGTGTGTTCTTTCAATCACCATCTCACTAGCTTCTAAATCATTCTCTAAAAGGTTGCCAACAACTTGTTTTACTGTTTCTATTAGTTATGCTTGCTCATATTTTCCTGGGATACCTCAAATTAGTATATCATTTCTTCTGTTTTTTGCCTCCAAATCAATGATTTTCTACTGCATCTTATGGATCTTCTTGCCATTCATTTTGTTTTCTTTTTCAATTAGGTCTATGTTTATTTACTTTTTGGACACTTTAGCTTCTGTTTTTTCTAGTCAGAAATTCAAAGTAATGCTATTTTCTTGATGTATTTCTGAATCCTAAAAGTTGGTCTGAAAAGTTTTGAATGGCTATTTGGAGAGGTAGTAATGCAATTTTGAGATCATCTAGAGTGGGTGTTTGCTCCACTTTAGGTTTTGTAGAGAGTTTTAGGTTCTCCTGTTGTTTTGTGGTTCTTTGTTTTTTTTTAATTAAAGTTTCTTTTTCAGGTGTAAGCACTTATGAGTATTTAGTTTTAACCATTTGTGCTTCCATTATTTCAGTTTTGCTCATCATTTTGGTTAGCTTGCCCCCCCCCCACTTTTTCCTTTACCTTCTATTCGACTGTAACAGGCCGATATTGCATATCAATACCGTCTTGGTTTACTTATCAGAAAGTGTACTTACTATGTCACAGGATATTCAATTTAACTCTTCACTGGAGGCATTATTTTGGTCATGGATGTCTTATTTATCAAAGAGAAAGTTTTTGAACCTTATTTTACACAGCTTTTGGTGGTTGTATTTGTTGTTTTTGCGAGCATCATTGTTAAGGTACTCACCAGAATGCCGCCATCTTGGAACCATCTCAGGTAGATATTTTTGCCTCTGTTCTGAACAGACCACTTCCCTTTTCTATTCCAGAGTCCCAAATCCTCTGGCTTAGAAATTGGGTGCCCTATCTTTTCCTTGGAAGTGATTGTTTTTGTACATCTCCAATCCACTTCTTCTCCTTCTGAGAGTCTTATACAAGATCAGGCAGGACTTTCCAAAAATGTTGTTTGTGACTCCCTTTTGATCAAGACAGCATTCGTTCGCCCTTCTTTCTCACCTGGCCAGAGGCAATCACAAGTTATCTCACTATGTGGACTTTCTCACGTAACACTAGTGGTCTCTTATCAATCCTCACTTGTTCACTCTTCAAATGACGGTGTGGTTTATAGGCACCTTTTTTTTCTAAGGAACATGTTTTGGGTCCTAGAGGACACCAGGTAGTCCACTACCAGGAAGTCTTATTTGTCCAAATAGAAGAGATTTTCTAACTGGTTCTCCTCTTATCATCAGGATCCTCTATCTGTGAAAGTTCCTCTGGTCCTCTCTAATTCGTGCAATCTGCTCCATGTTGTACTGTCATATTCTTCAGTGAAAACTCGTGTATCAGTAATTTTTGCTTGTCTGTTCTCTGGCCTCTAGAGTTGAGGTCAAACAGTTTCTCAAAGGCATTCTTCATATCAGGCCTTCCAGAAGGCCTATTCTGCCTTCCTGGTAACTCGATTTTGTTCTTGAAAAATTACACAGACTTGTTTTTGAATGTTCTTCTTTGGCTTCCTAACACCATTGTACTTGGAAGACTGTTCTGTTTTTGGCTCTTACTTTGGCCAATAGGGTTTCTGAGCATCAAGCCCTTATGGCTGTTTCTTCTTTCTTTGTTTTCCACAGGGACAGGGTGTCTCTTCTTACTAATCCTCCTTTTATGCCCAGGTGCGTTGATCACTCTATTCATTTGCCTTCTTTTTTCCTTCTCACAATCTGTCAGTGAGAAGGTTCTTCCCAACTTGGACATGCATAAACAGCTCAGATATTATTTGGATAAAACTAACATTATTCACAAATCTGAGCAGCTTTTTGTTTTGTTCATCCCAGGTCTTTGGGTTTAGCTGTTTATAAGCAGACCATCTTATCCTGGATTTATAAGGGCATTTCTTTTTCTCATTCCTTTCATGGCAAATATCTTTTCTCTTCTGTAAAGGCTTGCTCTACCAGAGCTGTTGCATCATCTGGTGCTTTTTTCAAATGGCTGTATATAGGTTCCATCTTTGAGGCTGCTACTTGGTCTTCTGTTCATAACTTTACTAAACATTATAGGTTGGATGTGATTTCCTGGGCTAGAGCTGGCTTTTCCAGGGCTATCTTGCAATGGTTTCTTGAGGGCTCTTCATTTCCATCCTCCTTCCAGGTTTCCTCTTGAGCCTTTGTACTCTCTCTAACATAAGAAATGCCACAACAGTGATATGGAAGGACATAGTACAGGTGTGTAAAATCTTACCATAACAAAATATGTCCTTCACTTCAGTATTGTAGTATTCAGTCCCTCTTACCTCTGTTTTAACCTGTTCTCCTTGCCCTCCTGGCTGTGTTTTTTTCTCTATTTTCTCCTTCTGGATGCACAGGTTCCTTCTGGTCCCTAGGGACATTTTGTTCTACCTGGGACTTTTTAGTTCTGAAATGTGTACGTCCATATGTTAGCTTTATTCCCAATGCCTTGCATGAGGAGCATATGTTTGAACCATGGTGCTGGTAAATATTGAAATCTTTGGTATACTGCCTGGACATTGGGCTATCCTTGTCAGAAGATCCCTTATGTTAGAAATACTGCAGCAGTTAAGAAAATGACATCTGCTGTTATAGTAAGGTTTTACACAACTGTACTTTATTCAAGTATTTAACATCTACAAACAATATACACACAGACACACTCAGATATGTAACACTTTGCAGTAAGTATTGGTTACTAGTTTGATATATATATATATATATATATATATATATATATATATATATATATATATATATATATATTTCTGTAGATCAAATGCTCACATAATCAAAATACAAATTACTGAGAGAAAAAGATTGTAAACTCATAACAATGAAATGTATTATGTTGAACCTTGTAAGAATGAAACACGTACTGTGCATGTCAAAGACCAACAGGAGGTGTTCAATGGTGATTGTGCATCACTGATGAAAACAGCTGCTCCATTTAAACATTTCAGTTAAGATAAAAAATGTAATGTTTTCAATGTTTCAGAATGGAGATCATGGTACAGTGAAGATCATGAAATGTACCCTTTCCTCCAATGTAGTGCAATCTCAGAGTTAGGGAGTCTGTTCCAAAGGTGTGGTAACATCTGGAAGACATCTGTTTTCCTCCAGCAGGTTCTATTAATATCAAATACCAGGTTAAGGTCTTTAGAGCAAGTAACCTAATTACCATTTGACTTGCGGATATGCAGCATTTCTAATAAACCAGTGTCAGAAATTGCCTTATATGCAAGGCAGAGATCACCTCTAAATAGTCTATATGAAACAAAATATAGTGACAGTGATTTCAGATGATCCACATAGGACAGCTGCTGAACACCTTGAATTGCCCTTGTGAGGAACCTTTGCGGTTTCTCCAATTGCTGCAGGTGCTTGGAAAGGTACATAACAAAAGAAGTGTTGCACTCAATTATAGGCCTGATGAGGGGAGAGTACAGGGAGGCTATAACTTCTTTTTTTTTTCCTAAAGGCAATGCCTTTACTTATAAGATGAGCAATATAGAATACCCTTCTGACCACTGTGGAGACATGGTGATCAAAGGTAAGGTTGCTGTCAACCATACCTCTCAACCTGGAAATTTCAAAAATCTGAACTAAGGCCCATGAAAAATAGATACAAATATGTATGTTGATTAACATAAAATTTGCATACATAATTATGCAGCCCTACCCACTCCAGTCAAATTGTGGGATACCAACTTTCAAACACAAAATAGACACTTTAAATATAAAAGAAAGGGAATGTTTACTAGATATTATGAATAATAAAAATATTAGAATAATGAAACCCGATAAGGGGGGCGGAATTGTGTTGTACAATACAACAGATTATGTAAATGAGATTCAAAATATTTTGATTGATACAGGAAATTATGAAATTACGTCTATTAATGAAATAAACATTTGTTACAGGAAAATAGATTTAGCCTTAGATGAGTATTTATTGGATCGGAGGATAATAGAAGATGCACATGAATTTATGAAGATAGAACTTCCCACTCTTGCAGCCATAATAGACATACCAAAGGTCCACAAAGATATTATTAGACATCCTTTTCACCCTATAATTTCTGGAAGCAAGTCCAAAATGTTCAAAATAGGAGTAGTGATAGATCACTGGGTTAAACCTGTACACAGGAATATAGCGCATCTTATAAAAGACTCATGGGTTTTTCTCTCACAACTTACATCAGATAAATGGGAAGAGAAGTTAACATATATAACGATTGATGTGGTTGACTTATTCTCATGTATCCCTAAAGAACAAGGACTTGACTACTTTTGTAACAGTCTCAGAAAATTTTCGAATCTGGGATGGGATAGAATTAACTTAATAATGGACATGATGGATATAGTGTTGAACAATAATTTTATATATTATGAGGGCGAATATTATAAACAAGTTAGAAGAGTGGCAATGGGAGCATCATGTGCCCCAATTTTTGCCAATATGGTTATGCAAGAGTGGGAGAATACATGTTTATTTAACTGTAAATGCTATCAATACATATCCTATTATACGAGGTTCCTGGATGATATGTTTATTTTATGGAGGGGTCCAGTGAATATGATAGATGAATTTCAAGAATATTTGAATAACACCAGTGATTTTTTGAAATTCACTTATAGTGTCAGTCAAGATGGAATATCCTATTTAGACACTTATATAAGGCACACAGAACATGGTTTTCAATCCAAGATTCATAGAAAGAAAACATTTTCAAACGGGTATATGGAGTATTCTAGTCAACACCCTAGACATGTGTTAAAAAATATTTACAAGGGTCAATGTATTTGAGTAGCTAGAATGTCATCAAATTATGAAACTATGACCAAAGGAATAGAACTTATTAAATCTATGTTCTTCAATAGAGGTTATCCAGAAGCCCTATTAAATGATGTTTCCACATTTGTTATGAATGAATGTGGTAAAGAATATGTCCCCATATTACGAATAGGACAGGATATAGATTATGTGGGTAGTAAAACCCGGACTAATGTATCAATGGGTAGAGTATGTATTTTAACATATTCCCCTTATGTGAATGAAATTATAACAATAATAAATAGATATTGGAAGAATCTTACATTAGCTGATGAAATCAAACACGTTTTGGGTGATAAACGAAGGTTTATATTTAAGATGGGTATGAATATTAAGAGCTTAATACAATCAGGAATGAAAGAAAGAGATATTTATAAGGCTAGGAGAGCTACTACCAAATACGGAATGTGTAGCCAATGTCATTTAATTAATGAAAGTGAAGGTATAAAATTGCAGAATGTAAATAGGAAATATATTAAATTTAAGAAAGGAAATTGTAATTCCAAGAACGTAATTTATTTAGCTGTATGTTCCTCATGCCCTGCTTATTATATTGGCAAAACTGAGAGGCAATTCAAAAAGAGAATTTATGATCATATATATAGAATTAGGGTTCATGATACAAAACATGCCTTATATAGACATATAGAGAAGAATGGTATCCACCTTAAGTTTAGTTTTGCCATTATAGATCAAGTATTATTGGATAATAGGGGAGGTAATTTTAGAGCAACATTAAGTAAAAAAGAAAGCATCTGGCAGGTTTTGATAGATGCTACAAAAGAACCAGGTATCAATGAATTAATTTCTATAAAACCCTTTTTAATGTTGCGTTGATTTTTTTAAAAAAAAATTTATAAAATTTTGTGTTGTATTACTTGAATTTTGCTTATAAGTATTCAATTGAGTATGTGTTTTAGGTACGTCATTAGAATGTGTTTACATGTCTTCATAATACTTTATAGCATTTTATCTATATTAGTTAATGTATATAGAAGTACTGTATATTGTAGTTAGGATAGATTTAGTTATTTATTGTGGTTTTAACAAATATGTACTGGCACTTAAAAAGAAATTCAGCACTCGTAATGACACCAAAAAGTTTTTCAAAATATGAAGCGTTGAGTAAATCAGCTGGTTCTGAAGAAGTTTGCAGATAGCAAATGAAAACGCTTAACAGCTACTTTGTAAATTAGAGTGCTACAACTTTGGATTTATTTGTGAGCTTCATTAAATATTTTTGTGGAATTACAAAAAAAATAACAGCTACTTTGTAAATTAGAGTGCTATAACTTTGGATTTATTTGTGAGCTTCATTAAATATTTTTGTGGAATTACATTCTTCTTGCCTTATTCGAGTATAGCCTGCATGCTGATTCTTAGAGCTAGCTGTGACAGTGAGATTAACCGTCTTGAAACCACTTACAATAAAATGTGCACACCAGCATTGTTGATACTGAAATAAAGCTTTCCTACTATCTGCGTTATGCTTGTATTTCATGCATGTGCATTCTACTGTCACTGCAGTCTAGTATAACACTGTAGTAGTACTACCTGGTCATATTTTGGTTTCAGGTGAGCTCTAGGGAACTATCAGTCATTTATTAATCAACAATGACTCAGTAGCTCACTTTGTTAAATGCACTGTACATAGTACATTTTGCCACACACAGTCCGTGGTTTGAATCCTGTGATATGTAACAGTAAATATGAAAGTACCAGTCATGTAATGCTCACAATTTCTCTCTTCACAGGAGCTACAGATAAAAGGGTGAGGTAGCACGTATTATGAGTAGATAATTGTGCGCTTAGATGGCATAGATTGTTAAAATTGATAGCAAGAATGTGTTCATCAGCAATGTGGAGTCAGAAATAAAATGTGTAATACTGGTATGGCTGTATTCCTGGAATATCTGTCAAAAGTTGCTGCAGTCAGTTAATACATTCTATGCACATATCCCCTGCAGTCACTGCTTTTGGGATCTATTCCCATGCCTGCCAACCAAGGCATGGCAGCTGTTTAGTGTCTGTACTGTACACATACATGTCTCTCATATGTCACAATTTCACATACTGTAATTAATATTGCATAATTCGTCTGTCACAGGATTACCACAGAAATGATTATCTGGATTGCAATGTATTACCAAATTAGTCCAGATAACACCTTGGTAGTTATATACGTCCACCTGATGTGCAAGTGATCTGTATAGTTGTGCACCTGCAGTTGTTACTGCTTGGCCCATTGTGTGCCATGCAAATAGCTTGAGAAGTATGTACGTGCCACATCAGCTATAAGAGACTTGTAGTCACTGTACACATAAAGAAAATACCATCCTGTTGAGTAGATAGTAGTACTGTTGTCAGGGATATAACCTGCAATGTCACTAATGGACTGTTTTTCTCTCCCTCTCTCCCCCTACCCCTTAACTTCATTTATTTATTATTATTATTTATTGGTTATGGTTTACTATTATGCAATGGCTGGCCATTGACATTCCAAAACAAGTGCGCTGATTGGTCAGCCCAACTATCATGCCTTGTTTAAATCCAAGCATATACCAATGGAAAAAGGTCTAGTCACCTGGACTTTTTTCCATTAATATATGCTATAAAAATTTCACTTTCTTTCAACAAAATAAATAAATAAATAACTAAACTTGCAAAACTGGACACTTGAAACCAACGAGAGAGACAGGACAGACAAAAATAAAAGAATAATCAGGTACATTATGAAAAACTAGAGAAATGGACATGATTATTCTTTTATTACCTATGTCCCATCTCTGCCGTACCTTCAAAGGATACTAGTATCTTAAAAAAAGAAGAAACAGCCATGGAGATCTTCCTTTCTCTGTTGCTTTCTTTATACAGCACCCATCACATAGCACTGATGTACTGGGTAAGCATGGAAATGAAAGTCCCATATGCATGTGTAGTACATTAAAAAAGCAGCAGGATATCCTCTGAAAGTGGAAGAAAACCACAAAGCTATCATACAATGACATTATTTAAGGAAAGTCATTTTTCTTAAATAATGACATTGTATAATAGCAATAACCGACTACTTGGTGAGTTATATTGAACATTTATTCACGGTTGTCTGTTTAATCACTTGGGCTTCACCCTTGTGATTAAACTACACCAGCCATGGGTAAATCTTTAATTTGCCATACCAACTCTTCGGTTATTGCTATATTAACATACGTTGTTGCACTAAATGTATTTTGGGACATGTGTTTTATTACTGTTATATATTATAATGGTTGCATACTAATATATCTTTTTAAATTACCTATTTTGTTGGCTTTATGCTGTAACTGTTACTGGCATGCTGTTAACATACTGACTGTTCTATTATTTATTGTTGTATTACACATAATATGCATTGATATGTAATTGGTTATTTCCAGTGTTGTGCCATGCTGCGAATACTAACAATGATTTGCTAATAACTAACCTACACTTATTGCTATACCTCAGTTACCACAGCACATCAAGGTAGGCCAGTTCCAGCTATCTGCCTACCTTGCCTCAACTGGCTGTGGCACAGGGTGCTGGCACATCTGGGACCCAGACCAGTGGTGCTCCCCCTCCTGGCGCTGCACTATCTGCTGTGTTGGGTAGGACCGCCTCAGGGGAAGGGGCCTGGGCTCACCCTGGGAATGGTGGTGGAGTGGCTGTATCACCCAGGCTGAAATGCTGGTCATGGTGTGGAGGATTGTTCATTGTAGGCATGAACGTCGCCTGCACCGGATTGAGGGCATGCTGGCCAACCTGGGAAGGCAGGCTTGACCTGGTGCCCAGCCTGCAGAACTGCCACCCTCAGGGCAGTGAAGGAGCAGTGCTGACAGTCTCATGGGTGGGGGTGTGACTCATGCTGCTGCTGTCTGGAGGAACATGGGATTCAGATTCCACAACATCCTTCCCATCCAAGGTGTTCATCCCCCTCATGTGTCACAAACAGCCCCTGTCTGTTGTCTTGTCTGTTTTGTCTGTCTGCAAATGCATGCTCTCCTGCCCGACCTACCTCCCCCACACATACCTATGTCCCCTCCCCAACATTGCACTCTCTTTAAAAAAAAAATGGGCACATGCCCCCCCCCCAAAAAAAAATATATACATATTTATTTATTTATTTATTTATTTATTTATTTGCAGTTGGTTTACCAGGATAGTCCATTGGGTCAAAAGAACCCGTTTTCAATGGAGTCCTGGGGAGAAAAGCTCCAAAAAAGCAATAACAAACTAGGTACAAACAGTGTCATGATAAATACAATAGTACAAGATACAGACATATGAGTTGAATCTTCAGGAAACAAACAAACAATACTCAAAATATTTAAAAAAAAATAAATTCAAAGTTTAGGAATTCAAACAATACTATTTAGAGAAGAGTGATGTTGCTTTACCCATACAGAGTGGTTATTTTGTAAGGACAAAAGCTTATAAGGTACAATCAGGTAACATGAGTGTGAAGGGAGATGTAAATACCATATTTTTATGAGGGGTGGGAGCAAGAGCATTCCCATTTGGCCTTTTATGAGGGGTGGGAGCAAGAGCATTCCCACTGGGACCTTAGATACATATGAAGAGATTTTTTAAATATGTTATGATTGAGAGTAGTGCGAATTGATGGTGGAAGTGAGTTCCAGAGACGAGCTAGGTTAAAGGATAGTAAGTTTTTGCCTGGAGGACGAGTTGGTTTGTGTACTTCTAATAGGTTTTGATTGTTAGACCTTAAAGCCCTATTGGGTAGGTGCATCCTGAAGGTGGAGGACAGGGAGGGACAGAGAGATGGGTTAAGAATGAGCTTGTGGGCTAAAGTTAACTGAGTGTAGTTGAGTTGATTAGGTAACTCAAGCCAGTTTAGTTTTTGGAGAGAGGTGCAGTGGTGGGTGGAGGACCTGTGACCGTTTGCGAACTTAGCGATTTTGTTATAGCATGAAGAAAGTTGTTTTTTTAGAGAGGACTGTAGATTTGTTAGCAAAGGAGCTCCATAGAGAAGGGAGGGGATAAGAAAAGAAGAGGAGAGAGTAATTTTAGAGGAGCATGTGAGGTATTGATTTTGACGATAGAGCATGCCTAGTTTTTGATGGGTTTTTTTGATATTTAGTTGTAGATGGGAGTTGAAGTTAAACTGGTTATCAATTTGGACACCAAGTAACTTGGTTTCAGTCACCAGTTCCAAGGATGAGTTATTTTAAGCTAGTAATAGAGAATGTGTTCATATCGAAAGGGGTAGTTTTTGAGGGGGTAAATACCATAAGTTTAGTTTTGGAGGCATTGAGAGCTAGGTGGTTTATTTTCATCCAATGTTCAGTAATTGAAAAAGCTTCTTGTGTAAGCTTTTGGAGCATAGAGGAGATGTATCTGAGCAGATAATGGTAGAATCATCTGCATATTGGATGATGTTAGAGAATGGAATGGATTTGCGGAAGTCATTTATAAATATATTGAAAAGAAGGGGACCAAGAATGGAGCCTTGGGGAACTCCGGTAGGGGTACTAAGAAAGGAGGAAGTGGCCTTTTCCATTTTACAGCTTGGAATCTGTTTGATAAATAGCTAGAGAACCAGTTCACGGAGGAGGGAGAGAGGTGAAGTTGTGAAAGTTTAGTTAAGAGTAGGCTGTGTGAGATAGTATCGAAGGCTTTAGAGAGGTCAGGTAGTAAGGTGGAAACAATTTGGCCAGAGTCACGTGCTTTATTAACAGTCTCTAGGTAGGAGAGTAGGGCTGTCATAGTGCTATGATTTGGTCTAAACCCGTGTTGAGTAGGGGTTAGAAGGTTATTATCTAAGAGATGTGGTAAGAGTTGGAGTTGGACACATTTTTCTAGGAGTTTAGAAATGGGGGACAGGATAGCAATGGGACGGAAATTGTTGACGTTACAGTTGTTACCTCATATATATATATATATATATATATATATATATATATATATATATATATATATATAGTTCATTGGTTCATAGTTTAGTACTAAGCTAACTGCCATCGCAAGCCATTTTAAGCCTAGCCAATTATCGCTATTATCACTTGTGAGACTCAAACCCTGCACCTTGTGTTTGTAAGGCAAACACCTTAGCCATTAAGCCACCCTCCCATACAAAAAAAAAATAAACAGCCTTTGAAGGCCTTGAACCCAGGCCCCTGTAATATATATATATATATATATATATATATATATATATATATATATATATATATATATATATATATATATATATAGATATATATGGGTCTACCAGAAGACCAAAACCCAGAACACTGACACGAAAACAACAAAACCACAGAAGACCAAAAACCACGTAACTTTACAACACACACATAACACACAAAAACACACACACAACTGCCCCACGCTACCAAGCTCAACACCCTACACTAGTGCTAGTCAGGGGTCAAGCCCCACTGCACCCCCCACAACACCCCTACTTTAATATTCTAACTCTGAGATCTCACAAACAGACACACAAGGCAAACTCACACCCACACAGTACAGTCCCTCACACACCACAGTCACACACACACTTACACATAGCAATTCCCCTCACAAATACACTCACACTTACACACTTTCCTACAGCAGAACACCAAAAGCACTAATTCAAACTCCCGTAACATCGTGATTTTGAATTTTGTGCTTTTCGGTGTTCTGGGGTTTCATTGTTTTCGTCTCGCTGTTCTGGGTATATTGTCCCATACCTAGCTCTCCATTTCGCACACATGTCTACTGAACAAAAGTAATTTTGACCAATTATCTTGACAATGCAGTTATTTTGTCCTTAGCCTCTCTGTGGGATGGAGAGTGCAAACACATGTACAAATCTGTCAAAGTCCACAGCTGTTGCTGTACAAGAAATGGATAGCTATGGTTCTTTCCTACACACTTCCTGCAGATCCCTACCAGCCTTTAACCATGTTTTTCCCCTGCTTGTCCCCATTTCACCACTTTCCTTTTATCCCCTTTTTCTTTAATTTATATTGTTTTAGCGCATAACTGCATGGCACACCACATCACACAGCTTTGCTTATAACATTGTCAGACACCTGTACAAAATAAACACCTCTGCCATGTGTCGAACCCGAGCACATCACACCTGTAGCACACTGCATTACCCACCACATCCCAGAAATCTGGATTAAAACAGGTGTTTTCATCAAAACATAGTGATTGCCACTTACAGTCATTATGTGTGTCTTATGGGAGCTGCATGCTGTGCCGCACTGTGCAAACTGGAATTAAAAACTAATGGGAAAAATGGGAGTGCACCTTTGACTCTGGTGCAGTAATACACCACTAGAGCCAAATACATAATAATGGATGTAAGTGAGGCTTTGATTGCAGGTAAATGTGCTCTTTTATCAGCAACATGTAGAAAGACACCTGCTAAGGCATCACTAACAAAGTACATATAAAACGTGTACCCTGATGCAGAAATACAGTCATATAAAACCATGCACATACTGATGGATGCAGACAATGTGTAACACAACCTGTATGTCTGCACATATATCTTGCAAATATGCATGCTGTAGCAGTGACTGAGTAGTTCAGTCCATTAAATGCCTTGCATATAGTGCATTTTGCCACACTCAGCCCTGGGTTCAAATCCAGTCTTGTGATGCAGTTCAATTACATTATTGTGAAGGCAGCAATTAATGACTGAGGCATGCAGTCATTATCTGCACAAGTTACTGCTAATTATTTAACTGCTATCCAAATTTGCAAGCTAAAGGCCTGCAGGTAGGGACACACTTCACATATCGAGATAGCGTAACTATATGTTGCCTACTACTGTGTCACTGGCACTGTTGTATAACAGATGTACCTTATTCACATGCCTCAATTGGACTGTAAAGGGTACCCTTACTCTGGCTCTGCTGTAACAACAGGGCTGACACAGCTGCTACAGTTACACATACAGCTTGTTGTCCTCCAGAGTGTTTGCACTCCCCCTATGTGTATTAGCTGCAACAGCACCTGCAGCCTGTAGCACACACAGCTGTATGCAAATGTAGCTGCAACAGATCTACCATACCTCCCAACCCCCTAGAACAAGGAATCTGGACGTAGCCATACATAATGGGTGGACAAAGGGCCAGAGGCAGGGGCATGTTTTACAGTTTCCTCTTACAAAGATAGTCAGTAGATAGAATAACAGCTATTGCATTAGTATGCATATTCTTATGGGTATGAAGACTGACACTCAAATGTGTGTCTTTCCTTACAGACATCAACCCACAATGATTTGAAAGTGATTTGCCAGATGACCACAATGTCATGCGACACTGACAACACATATGAGCAAAACTGTGGATGTACTGTTTAAATCACCACAGTTGACAGTTATGATACCTACCCTCTATGATGTAGTAGTCTTCACACCTCAGTAATGTCCATCTGAACAGCTAAGCAAGGGGCCCAGGTCTACATGAAGGCCTTATATATTGCACTGTGGTGGCATGTCATTGACTAAGGATAGTGCAATTCAGCTGTTTTGACTGCAATTAGCTTATCAGAGCTACAGACTGGTGCAGAGGCAATTACCTGCTAATGAGCAGTACCTTATAAAGGCAATCAGCTGGTTATGGAGAACAAGTCTGTATGAGACTTGCCTCGCACAGAGATATTCTTTGCAAAACTTTACTGGAAGCAAAGTTCAACAAAGGAGTACTGCACTCCACCAGGTATGTAACTGATTTTTCCATATAACAGGATGGTAGGATGGAGGTATGGGCAATAGGGATTAGAGCAGTAAGCCTGTCTTAGATCTATGGTAATGACATGTCATTGATACTCTGCTGTCCTATACCTAAAGGCATGCCTCTCAACTGTCCCTGATTTTCACGCAAATCTTAGCTCTGTCCCTCTTAATCCCTCCTACAATGGATGGCATTTGTAGGAAAGCTGGTGATTAACATGTAATACATAGTGACAATAAATAAGGGTGTACACTCCTGTAGCATCAAATGATGTATAGTAATTTACCTCCTCTCATTCTGTAAATGTCTCACATAAATAGCTCTAACATTTTAAAAGTATCCCTGATGTACTCTGGCTAAGTCCCTGATTCTGATGACATCTGTCCCCATTTGGTTGACAGCTATGCCTAACATATCTGTCAACCTATTACAGCAACATATCTGGACAAAGCCATAATTAATGGAGGGACAAAGGCCCAAACTTAGAGACACTTGTCAAATATTATTCTTACACACTAAGACAGTTAATAGAATGACAGGTATTACCATATCATGACTGTGTTATGAAGGGTATGATGTCTGAAACTCAGATGTCTGTCTTTAATTTATGACATCAAACCCCACAGATTTGCCAACAATTTTCCAGAAATTCACAATTTGGTGTGACAATGACCAACAGTATTAGTCAAAAGGCTTGACATTCTGCAAACATCTGCATAGTTGAGAGGTTTGATGCTTACATGGAACATATACTACAGCAGGTTCCATTGTTTTCTGTCATTGTGGCACACTGGTATTGCTGGACTTTCCCCATATAGTAGTTGTAATAGCACATGGCTATTTGTCTGACATAGGCTGTATGACATATTATTGGGAGTTTTCCCATAAGGAACACACCACAGTAGACTGCAATGCTGGGTGTAGGAACATACAGCAGAATCTGTCATGGCACACAGGGACATACCCCAGCATTTCTACTATGTTGGTGGTACCCACAGATGTAGTGTGTTGCCAGACTGTGGGGTATGACATGTGAGGGAGCAGTGGATAGTGCAAGCCATTATTGGTGTGCTGAATCTGTACATAGTGGATGTCTACGTATCTGGTCCTGTAATGTGTTCCCCTTTTGGTGTCTTTCAGGAACCATGTACCGCAGATGATATGCCACCTTCTTAGACATGTAGAACACAATAAAAGTGGATGGACTAAGACAGCATCATTAGATCTTGTCCAGGGGGAGGCATAATCAGAAATAGCAGGCAGCATCATGGGCAGACCTTGTGCGGATTGTCAATGAGATTTGCCAGCAGGACAGGACCTATGAGCAGGTCCGACACCGGTCTGCAGACATGGTGAACGCTGCACGTCGAAGGGCAGCTGATGTTGCCAGGGATTGTGCCACCACCGGTGGAGGACCTGCAATGGAACAACCACTCTCAACCACAGAGGAATTCCTGATGAACCTAGGAACACACGACAGCTCCCAGGCAACCATCACACTATACATCATTGAGGTGGGTGTCACAGCGTCCACAGCAGAGGAGTGTCCAGGTAAGCTTACTGTGTTCACCAATGTAATACTTTTATCAGTCATTGTGGCAGGCTGTACATACCTGTACATGGGTGTCAGGTTTATCTGCATTGGGGGGAGTTGAGGTTTAAGCTCAGTTGTGCACACATACTCATAATGTCAGCAATACAGCCAGTAACACAGTAGCTACTATACATGTGGATATATGCACATATTACCTTGTAGTGCTGCAACATTTGGTGGTGCTGACAATACCTCTCCTCACCTTTTCATAGGTCCATCAGGAATGCTCAAGTCTGAGGTCCTATACCCGGTAAGTATGATACTGTTGTTTTACAGATCATATATACCCTATGTACAACTGCTGTGCTTATCCAGAGTAGGTTATTTGTATGTTCCATTCTTGAACAGTTAACTACAGTGCATAGACTGGGTAATCACAGATGTGTATTTGACTGAACATTAACATGTTTGCACTTATAGTTATGAGCAACTATGCAGCCTGGTATACATGAGGCAATTACTCCAAGATGCCTGTTCAAACACAAAAGGGAGATGGTACATACCTGATACTGTGAAACTAGTGCTGGCATATCATAGGTTTATAGGTAGGTACTAGGCTATCGGCCCAAGGGCCTACATAAGCCTAGCCAACAAGGTTCCCTGGCTTACCCCACCCAAGAAAGTTATTTTTCTGTGCCACTGTCGAGCAGAGACACAGAAGTGATCCCCGGGGTGTATTTCCTATTTCCCATCCACTCATCAAGATTTTGATCTTTCCCATCATCAAGATCATTCCCAAGATAGGTGCACTGGGTTTTATGTGTAGTTCACATATATAATTGCAATATAGTGTCATATTGCATACCTTACAGGTATATTGTACTGGCAACTTTAACTGGATGTAGCTAAAGTGAATGTTATAAAGGCCAATGTTGTTTTGAGGATGTCTGTTGTGCATGGGAGTGGAGATGAGAAGATGTGGGACTGGTAATGGAGTTGTGGATCCTCATCTGTATGAGTCTGTGTGGATTACCATACATAATAGTGTAGGTAGTAATGTACTGCTTTTGTCTTCTTTTTCACAGGTGACTGGGGGGTTGGAGTCTGTCCCCCTCACAACCTGATGTCAATGTCTCATCGGACTTTGATGATGATGGTGGTCATAGTGAGGAACAGTTGGGATTGTCGGGGGGGTGAATCTGTCCCAGAGGTTGACATCCCTCTTCTGCCTCCATTCTCTCTGCACAGTCAGTATGGCCACACATACCCAGTCCCAAGAGGCCACAGATCTTTGACATTCAGAGGGTGGAGACACTGAATAGGGACATGTGGCAACTATGGCTCCAGTGAATGTAGACACTGGCCATAGCCAAAGACCTAGTGAGGTCCCACACAGATGGATTGACAGGGGTGTTTGTAGGAGGCATGCTGTCCATCCACCATCTGTTGCTGGTGTCACATCACAAGTCACTCAACATGCATTTTGGGCCATCATGGAGGCACAGGCACATTCTGAAAGGAATGCCAGATGTATACTTAGGGTTATGGATGCAGCACAGTCTGACATCCATGACTGCCTCCACCACAGTGGGGACACCCTGGATCAGTTCACTGATGCAGTGGACAGATGGGCTGAGACAGTGTCTGTCTTGGACTGCACATTGTCTGTGCTGGAACATATGGTTGGAGTTGGCCGTCGGACACATGGACGTAGATCAGCAACACCATCTGCTGAGAAATACAAAGGTTAGGGAAAAACGAGTGCCACAGAGCACTAAAGGTGCCAACCTTTTAATCAAGCAAAAAAGAAACACTCTAGAGGCAAAAGGACCACTGTAAAATAGTAAGATAATACAATAAACAAACATTAATAGGGGAAATTAACAATACACAACACACTAAACATTTAACTGAACTGCATTTTTCATCTCAGAATACTGAGACTTTGTCAGACAACTAATATTGAGTTAAACAACTTAATCTATTTAAATACCCATTCCAATAAATCAGTTAAATAATATGTCACTTGTGTAATTAAACCTATGCAATAAAAGATAAAAACATTTTTACAAGTTCTAAGAATTCTAAAACATGAACTTTTTAACAATTTCAAAAGTTCACAAAGTAAACTTAACATATTATACAACATACTATATAAAAATAATAAACTCAAGAATCCTTAAATAAACATATCTGTATTCATAACAAATGTGAATTTACTACCCTCTAGTGAACTAAATATAAAATAACGGATCTACCTTACAAACTCGACACTTCACAAGATCGGCATTTAGAATGACGAGACCACAAGAACGAAACCGCAAAAATACAAAAGTTCACATGCCCGACAAACCACAATCCCGACAGTTAACAAAACAAAAAGTTTGCTGTTCCACACAACACACACACAACACAAGCACACCAACAACCAAAAACCTACACTACACCTTACACACAACTATCTATGCACTAACCTTAACCCAAACCCTAACCCTAAGGTCCGTCACTATCGCACACTTACCTTACCCGCACCCTAACCCTAACTCACTTAATCTGCCCCTAACCCTAACTCACTTAATCTGCCCCTAACTCTCAAGTCCCTCACTATCACACACTTACCTTACCCTCACCCTAACCTTAACTCACTCAATCTGCCCCTACCCCTTAAGTCCCTCACTATCGCACACTTACCTTACCCGCACCCTAACCCTAAGTCCCTCACTATCGCACACTTACCTTACCCGCACCCAAATCTTAAGTCCCTCACTATTGCACACTCACCTTATCCGCACCCTAACCCTAAATCCCTCACTATCGCATACTTACCGAGTCACACTCACATGTTTCCCATATCGGTGTTTTCGCTGTCGGGATTACAAGTTGTCGGTTATCTGCTCCGTCAGTCTTGCGGTCTCATTGTTCTAAATGTTGATCTTGTGAAGTGTCGAGCCTGTAAGGTGGATCCAAAATAACACCTTGAATACAAAGACAAGCAAAGAAAAAGTTCTGAAGTTATGTCAACAACCCCACATTTAGATACAAAAAGGAGATTAATACAAAACAATTTGCACAATTAATACTTGGAATAATAAAATCTAGCACAATATGTGTTATAAAAATAATAAACTACTTATCAAGGATAAATAATAAATATAAAACCCACTAAAATACTTGTCAAAGGTACATGTATAAATGTTTGTTTGTGTTTGTGTCTTTTGGCTTTTCCCAGTTAGGGGTCGCCACAGAGGAACTCTGGTCCACTAATGATTGGCAGTAGAGTTTTACGTGCTGGCTTGCTGGGCCTAATGCACAACCTTCAATGAAGGAACGCCCATTCACACACATCGCCACACAGAAGACGCTCTAACTGAGAAGTGAACGGGCAACGTCTAACTGTGAGGCGACAACGTTACCGCAGCACCACCACTGCAGTAAAGGTACATGTATAAATATACATTCAAAACAATAACATGATCATAAATAAATAATCAAAATATATTTATTGTAAAATATTGTAAATGTTAAAACAATTCTTAAAATAATAATTTATAACCTAGCTGCTCTCAATTTTAATACAGGGGCTGTCCAGTGTGACTGTCAGTACTTACAAGGTGAATACAGGCCAGAGCTACCTGAACTCCAGTCTGGGATTTTGTGTGCTGCAGACATTGGCTGCTGCACCTGGTTCCACAGTACAGCACTTCCCTGAAGGTGTCCAGGGCATTCCCCTGCTGTGTGCTGTACTTAATATGTGAATGGGGTACATAATGTAACACCACACACAGTGTGATACTCTGCATACCTGACATAGGTTCATAGGTTCATAGGTAGGTACTAGGCTATCGGCCCTAGGGCCCATACAAGCCTAGCCAAAAAATGTACCCTGGCTTTCGTCACCCAAGAAAATTATTTTCCTGCACCCCTGTCGAGCAGAGCCACAGTAGTGATCCCCGGGGTGAATTTCCCATTTCCCATCCAATAATCAAGATTTTTCTTGAAGAGTGCTAATGAGGAGCTCTGTTTGACATAGATAGGTAGTCTGTTCCAGAGTATGGGAAGTCTCTAGGACAGAAATCTATCCCTCCAGCATGTTCTGTTTATTGTGGTGACAAGGTTAAGGTCCCTAGAGCGTGTAGGTCGGATGGATTGGGATTTCTTTAAGTGGAGCATGTCCAACAGCTCTGGGTTTGACATAGCTTTGTATATTAGGCAGAGATCGCCCCTGAGTAGGCGATATGTGATGGAGTAAAGCTGTAGTTTTTTGAGACGGTCTGCATAGGGCATCTGTTTGAGGCCAGTAATCCTCTTTGTGAGGTATTTCTGTGGTCTTTCCAGTTGTTGCAGATGTCTTGTGAGGTACATACCAAAAGGGGCATTGTACTCTATAATGGGTCTAATGAGTGATGAGTAGAGGGGAACAATGACCTCTTTTTTTCTGGATGAGAATCCTTTTGTGATGAGATGAGCCATGTAGAAGGATTTCCTGACCACTGTGATTATCAAAGGAGAGACTACTGTCCACCTGTGTCCCAAGGTCTCTTATCACATTTTCAGCATTAAGTAGACTACCAGCTATGTGGTAGTTCATGGGTACAGAGTTTTTACCAAAGGGGATGACAATACACTTTTTGGCATTGAGCTTCAGGCCATGGCTTTGACACCAGATATCTGCCTCAGTGAGGCCCTTTTGTAGTTTGTCCACATTGTTAGGAGTTTCGATTATGGCTTGTCACTGTACATGTCTTTGCAGAATGTCCAGCATTTCGCCCCATATGTCTGGTCTGTTCCTCATACATTTGCGGTGCTCCGATAAGATATTGTATAATGCAGCCACTGAATTGTACTACATATTGACACATTTAAGTGACAGACTTTACATCCTGCATATATTCTGTTCTGATGCAACCCACTGTTATACTAGTCACCTTCTAGGTTAATCAGAGCATGTGTAATGTCTGTCTCAGGTTTTGGCCCTTTGTCCTCCCATTCTCTCTGACTTTGTCCAGCTTTCTTGCAGTAACAGATTGAGGGGTATGACAGTCTGTGGGAATACCACCATATGACTACCTCACATACAAAAGATGTGGATGTTGCCAGATTCAAACCATCAACACCATCACCGATGCTAACGTCCCTAGACCACTGAGCCACACCAGCCACCAGACAAGGATGTGTCATTCCTCACACAAGCATACAGACATATACTGTCACCACTGCATTACATGAGACATGCGTGTGCCCAGGTTCTATGTTACAGCCTTGCAATTGGCTGGTCTGCTGATATATCATTGCTGACTTACTGTTATGGCAGTTGCATGGAAACACTGATGTGTTGGGGTGGGAGACAACCAGCCCATGAAATGGTGGCATAGATAGTTGTGCAACTTTCCTTTGATCTCACTGTTTGCCATCTCCCTTGAATAATATAGTGAACTTTCCAGCCATGTGGCCTAGTGAATATTATGGAGCACATGCTATTGCACAGGGTACCTGTTGTCCCATGTTGCTGTTAGTTTTCTCCAAGTAGCCCACTATATTCCCTTGCATACATGCAGCAGGTCCACACACATACTACCATATTCTAGTATCCCTTACAAGTGGTGTCTAGGTGATTGACTTACCCTGCGAATCCAGCAGTTGACAGACCTGTAGTTTGGGGCTGACTCTGTCTGATGCACGCAATACATGGTCAATATATGGTTAGGTACAGGTTGTGGGGGCTGGCTCGTATCCTTTTTACTATATGTATGCAAGCTGGAGTAAGGTGTCAGTCTCTAGGGCCCTAGGTTGTCAGTGTATGTGCTATGTATTGTCTCTTGGCCAATGCTAGGGCATACTGGGCATGTCTACGTCTGCCTACAGGGACATCCTCAGGGGTGTTCCTCCTCTAAGTCCTCCTGTGGGTGTGGCTGTGGGGACCTAGGCACTGGTGATGGGCTGAGTATCCCTTCCCTTTGCTAATCCTGCTGCAGCTGTTACCTCAGGATCATATTGTGTAGCATGGCACATACTGTGAACATCTGTACACATGTGCTTCAAGAGTACTGCAGGGCTCCACCAGATTTATTGAGACACCAGAACCGTGACTTCAGCAGCCCAAACACATGCTCTATGAAGTTCTTAGTTTGTGGGTGTGTCTCATTATGGCATTCTTCATTAGATGTGTGTGCATTTCTTATGGGTGTTATCATCCATGGTTCCAGTGCACAGCCAGCATCCCCCAGTAAATGGCCATGGGGGATGTCCCCAACTAGCAAACATCTGGTGCAGCTGTGATGCGTGCCAGATATGGGAGTCGGGATAAGTGCCAAGGCTGCCAGCACACACATTCATGATAATGCCCTGGGCATTGCACACGACCTGGCAGTTGGAGTGATACCCCTAGCAACTGACATAGATTCTAGCCCCCTCATCAGATGGTGCCTTGATGTGTACATGAGTGCAATCTATGGCACCCAGTACCTCAGGGTAGTGTTGTACACAGTAGAAGTGTTGCATATTGCTGGCCCTCACCTCAGGGGTGAGGGGAAAATAAATGTGTTCACTGGCATGTGCTAGCATTGCATCCAGGAACTGGTGGAGTACCCTGGATGCTGATGCCTGTGAGACACCCCTTCATCTCCCCATTTGGTCTTTGGAAAGTATCTGTAGCTAGAAAGAGCTACACACATACCTTTGTTTCCAATGAGATGGGTTCCTCTCTGTTGGCTCTACGTCTAAGTTGAGGGGGGCAGAGCTCAGTGAGTTCTTGCAGTATGTCCCTGTCTACCCTGTAGCACTGTACAATCTCCAGCTCATGCAGCTCCTGGAAGGTTACCCTGTGGCTGAACACTCTTCTCCTTCTCAGTCTAGGCCTATTGTCAGCAGAAGCAGCAGCACTGACCTCAGCATCTTGCACATACTGATGTAGCAGACCTGCAGTAGCCCCTAACATTCCTTCAGTTAAAAATACCAAGTCTGTACTCCACTGTTGCAGAGTATGGGGGAGAAGTAAGATTTTAGTGTGTATACAACTTTTATAGTGCTCTGATGTAAGTGCATCCTTTGTGATTGGCTACTTATGATCCATTCCACCTGCCAAGTACATCATTAAGAACATTTAATGGTCCTAGTTTAAGTGAAACACGGATCATCAGTAATTAATATATTGTTGGCTTTCTCAGCTAAATTTTTTTTGACAGCCTTCCTCACCCAGCACAGTGGCACACTACTCAAACATGGGGAAACATGTGCCCCGAAGGTAAACAAAGCTTAGCAGTAACTGTACACACACCCCTGCTCAGCACACTGGCATGAAATGCAAACAGGCACAGCTGATCTCCAATGAGCTTACAAGTCCTCAGACACACCCCCCTTTGATGTCAGCTACCTCCTCTGTGGATATAAACATGGTTCAAAGCCTACAAGGAAGGGATATGTGGCACGGTTACCTATTTGTGGTATTCATTAACCCCAGCTCATTTGAATAGGGATCCGTGCACACAGTCTGGATACGACATGGTTCCAGGCCCTGCCTCGTTAGCAACAGCACCATTCCACAATTGTAGATACTCCACGCAGGGCTGTATAATACATTTCTGTCACATCATATTACATTTGGCTTTTCCCATCTTTTTTTTTTTTTTTTTTCATAAAGCATGTTTGTGCACTGCTGGGTGCCACACAAACTTAAGACAATCATTAAAAAAATAAAATTATTTTAACTTATTTCCCTTACATTTTTGGACACACGGTGTATAGTTTTTCTCATATTTGTAGGTGCTATGCCATTTCTGTCCATCTACCTATGTTTTTATAGCCCTTGTTGTCTGTCTAAAATCCTGTACATGGACTTTTTCTGTGTATACTATGGAAACCAACATGTTGTCTTCAGGGCTGCCTATCTGCTTGCTGATCACTCTACCTCCCTCATTTGCATAAAACTCACCTGCTTATGAGGTGATTTGCAAGCCATGGATACTTCTATGTTAACGTGTGCATGCACACTGCCCAGCTGTATTTCTGAATCTCAAACTTGCTTCCCTTTATATAAGCAGCATGCCACAATGCCTACATGGTAAAAATGACCATGTAGGCTTTATTAAGTTTCCTCCATAGTGTCTCACACATATACAGAAACTCAGATGCCCAAATACAAACACACACACGCACACACACACGCACACACACACACACACACACACACACACACACACACACACACACACACACACACACACACACACACACACACACACACACACACACACATACATGGCTTTGCAGCAGCTGCAGCTGGAGTTATTTTTATTCCTGTTTTGTTTTTCATTCCTGCCCACTAAACATAGAATGTTAAGAGCCACAAAAGGTGTGGTGCATCATTGCAACTGTTGCAGTTATTTGTATGTTATTTTTTATTTTATTTTTATCTTGCTCATTAACCACACCTGTTAAAAGGTTGTGGTTAAGGGAAAGGAAATTGTGGCTTCAGTAAAGATTTTGTCTAAGCATAAAAAATTTCATGCTAGAACACACGCACTTTTTATTGATGTCTGTCTATAATTAATTCATCCCTTTGAAACATCAGGTGTCCAATGTTAATTGATGAATTCCAAATCCTTTTCAAAAAACATAGGTAGCACAGAACCAGGAAAACCTCAGTATTAACTATTTTGTGTAATGGTAGATGAATGGTTGTGACTTAGCACTGTGTACGTAAAGATAAGGCATTAACTAGTAGTCGTTAAGTTAGAGAACTGCTTCTGAAATAATATCTTAATAGTGGGATAGGAGTCAGATGTAGAAGGACTTGCTGAACTATGACAGGTTATTATTATTATAAAGTAAAACTCGTGCTGTGATTGATATAGAAATACTGTACTAAGACCTGGGGGTAAACAGTGTAGTGAGACCTGGTACCCTAGTAGTGAAGGTACTAGTGATACTAGTTAGTTGTACTAGAGCATCGGCTAATTCCAGTATTGTCAAGCAGATAACGGAAGTTATAGATCAGATATCAGTTATTCAGTAACTTTATATACTAGCTCCGAGACTGAAAGATCCTGGAAAGTTGTCGATCTCACACGAATGTAGATCAAGTGTCTAGTTGACTATACGCAGTCAACTAGACAGCTGTCAACATTACACCAACTGCTACCCACCTACCTATTAATGCATATGTATATGAGGGTGCCATAAATTAAGTCAGCCATCATTATAATTTTTATCTATTTAGTCAGCACAACTTGTTTGACTAAACAAATGTTTGACTTGTGTGTAAGAGTACTACATTATCAGGAAATAGAGGAAATAGGTGGAGTTAAGAATGGCAGCACCTCAAAACAGCATGTTTAAGGCCCATAGAACAGATATGTGGCTGAGCCAGGTATGGACATAAAGTACAAAAGGAAACCATGTGGTACAAATTTGAAGTCCAGGAAGTCATCAAAAGAAAGGAGAAGTGCAGGAAAATGTAAGAAATAGAACATTCCAGGCTAAGAAGGAATACCAGTTGGCTAACAAACAGGCTATGAGAACAGCTGCAGTAGAAAACAACAAGGCTATCTACTGGCTTCTGGAAAGTGACTAACTGAATGGCACAAATAAACTATATCAGGCAGCAAAGCAAAAACAGAAAGATAAAGAAATCATCAGAAACCCTTCATAAAGGATTCCAGCAAAAACCTACTCACCAGGGACCGGGACGTTAGATGTAGACAGAAACAATACATCCATCAGCTTTGGAACGAAGAAAACTCCACAGAAGCTTTAATGCCCCAGACACAGCCTTTGATGAAAGAGGAACAAAATACCACTGTAAACCTAAGAACAGCACTACAGAAAATGGTCATAGAAGGAAGCAGACTGAGATGACTTCCGATGTTTGCAGTGAAATAGATAGTGCAGAAGAAGCTATCAATGAGAATAGAGTCCAATTAGGCATTCCTTGACTTGAAGAAAGCATATAAAAAGGTGCCTAGCAAGCTGGTTTGGACAGTTCTGTGATGGTTCAATGTGCCAGAAACATGGGTAGAATTAGTGCAGGCTATGTATAAGGTCCAGTGATACAAATACAGACAGCAGGGTTTCCAGTGGGAGTGGATGTGCATCGGGGATCAGCTGTGAGCCTACTGTTGTTCATACTGGTGATGGCTTACATTAGCAAAGAGGGTGGAGGGGACAGATCAACAAAGCTGCTGTATGCAGATGGTGTGACATTACAGGAAGTCTCTAAGCAAGAACTTCAGCAAATGTCAACAGAATGGAATGTAAAAATGAATCCCCATGAGATGAAACCAAATACAGATAATGCAGTTGTTATGGCAGCAAATACAGGAAGTCAGAAGAAGCTGAAAATTGAGATAGCAGGGAAAATAGTAGGACAGGTTAACAGCATCACATATCTGGGAGAGGCTGTTAAAGAGAAGGAAGGTGTAAATAAGCAGGTCAAAGCAAGAATCAGAGGATTTGCATCAAACTGACAGCATCAGATATAGTGTGTGACAGAAGAATGTGAAATGGGCTGAAAAGAAAGGTATATAAAACAGTGGTGTGACCAGAGCTACTGTATGGTACAGAAACCTGGACAATGAAAGGACAGGTAGAGGAAGCTAGAGGTGATGGAGATAAAGTGCCTGGGATGGGTGGAAGTATTTTCACTGTCGGACAGGTGAAGAAATGAGGACATCAGAGCTGATGCTTAAGTAGTTTCAATTGCAGAGAAAGTCAAAGTGAACAGATTATTGTGGTCCAGGCACATGTGCAGGAAAGAGGAAGACAATTTATTAAAGAAAATTTGTGACAGACAAGAAGAAGGTAAGTGGAAATAAGGGTATCCAGCAAAGAGGTAGACTGATTGTGTGAATGAAGATTTATGACAGTCAGGCATGACTGTTGAAGCAGGTAGGCGAGTGGCACTGAATAAAGACAGAGACAGCGAGAGAGAGGGAGGGTTAGAAGTGACATGACACCCCAGTCTCATATAGATAATGAGAAAAAATGGATTGATGATATGGGTACAGGGTCTATGGTGGGCAAGGGGGCTAACATGCTCCCTCCAAAAACACAGATTTTTTAATTTGCGTACTCTAAGGTTATGTCTCAGCATATCATATTGTATTTGTAGCCAGTGATGAAATTTGTCTAGGACACAAGGGAGATTTGTCTATTCATTTATAATTTCTATGACTAGTGTGCTGTGGAGGATAGGAGTTGAAGAGCAGTGCTGAAATGTGCAGTTAAACACATGGATGACTCTTTTTGATACAAAGACTGTTGCAATTAAAAATAGGCTTGGAACAGCCATAATTAAAAATGGAGATGAACAGTAGATTTGAGACAGAAGATGATATGGTTGATGAAATCAATGAGGGCTGGTTCTCAGTTACCACTTTGAAGATTGCAGTCATATTTCCACTTACCTTCTACATAGAAGTAAACATTACTTCACAACAAATAACAAAATAGTCATTGCCCAAACCACCTACTCTCCACCTTACTATATGTAGCCACCATTCTCACTAACCTTAAGAAATCTGAATTACAAAAACCTGAAACATGCTATAAGATAAGATTTGCCACAAATTCACCAGCTAGAACTCATCACTGCCTAGCATTCAATCAGCTTAACTGGATAGAACTTCCCCAACTCTTACACTACACACAACTCTCAATGGCCCACAAAATCCTCTGAGTCTGAAAAAATACCTGCCCTACAAACTCATCTGAAACTCTAAACTATTGCTAGACCTCTCCGATCCAACAACAGAAACCACAGAAAAACTCACATATCCAAAACTCAGGCAGGAGATGTCCTCTTTTCAAACTACATAAGTAAACTCTGGAATGTCTTCCCAACCAGTCTTACCTCCTTAACATCCCTAACAATATTTAAACAAGCCTTATAAAGCTATGTCCTTAGGAAATGGATCTGCCCTTGCACTACCCCCGGCTGGTAACTAACTATTCTATCACCACATGCATCTCTAAAATCCCTTCTTTAACATTTTTGTAAATACAAAACTTGCTTTAATGCCTCCATATAGCACAGAAGAGACTAGGTGATATCTGCTACTGCTATGCTATACAACCTCCTTCTATGAGTCGTATTCTAAACATTTATAAATTGCCACTAAGGGCCTACTGTTGAGATAACATAATCAGATTGATATTATCATATACATTATTGATGCTTAGCCTTTAGTATTAGTAGAGGGTCATCTATATAATAGCTAAGAATATTACTACCTAACATTTCTTGACTTATATTTTAAATTTTGTTATTGTGCCATATTTGTGTACATTTGTGTTGTTTATTTTGTATTTTTGTATTTTTATTGAAACTGGAGCTTTTCTTCCCGGGCCTCCGCTGAAAAAGGACATGTGTCCAGACTTTCCTGGTAAACAAATGTAAAATAAATAAAATAAATAAAAATAAATATACATGCTTGAAGAACTTCTTCTCTGCTATTAAAGTAAAGCAACCATGCAGACCAGTGTTTTAGATGCAGCAAATCACAGAGTGAAGTAGGTAGGTAAAGGAATGCTAGTTCTCTAATCATCTGCAGATGCATTGCTGTACTTAGAGGAAAAATAGTTTATGTGAATGGATGTCATGATCATGGAGAGAAGCCAACAAATATCTCGAAGAATTCAAACTGTTAGAGGCCATGTGTCAGGGAGGTTTTGTGTCTAGTAATATTGTATAGCAGTCTTCTTTTGTTTTATTTGGACCTGCTGCCGAAGGGGAAAAAGATGAGAGTGAAAAGACAGATAACAGACAGTCTTTACTCAATGGTACAAAGAAGGTTTAGAATCTTTTCTAACAAGTAATTCTATTCATATTTGAGTTGCTAGCTGTCAACTAATTCAGATGTTGTAAGCATAAATACCGAATTCAAAGAAAACATAACAGTAGTGTTAAATCATCTCTATTATTGAAGTGTGGAAAATATTTGGAGTATAATTTAACATTGTTAGACTTCTCTTGTTTTTCTCCAATACCATGCTTGTTTTTTAGGAATATTTATATTACATTTTGAATAACTCAATGACTATGAATAAGACATCTGACTGGTCTACCCTCTTATAAAATGTAATCTCTGTTTACCTGTAGTTTAACAGCCAGACTGAACAGCCTGGTACAATGTACATACATTGAAATGCTCCTCTCTACAGGTGCTAAGGGCACCTTTACTATCTAAATGACTTCTTGTCAACACTGTACATGCCAGTACCTCACACCTATGCACACATGTTGGTGTAGGACAGTTTTCGTTCAGTATTTGTATAACATAAATGTAGCAAGGAACACTTTGCTTAAGTGTTTCTGAAAAAAAAATCATTGTAATATCCACATAGGCAAGTTATTTTTTATTTAAAGGTGGTTATTATGCATTTATGTTTAAATACTACAGTTACATAGGCCCAAAACTGTAGAGTAAATATTTAAATTGATAAGTATAGATTGGATGGCTTTGCAAAGGACATGTGGGGGATACAAAATGCTTTAATTCTAGTCAAATTCCATGCCAGAATACTATACTTTTTTAATGCATTAATTCAGCCAGACAATTTAAATATGTATTTGCAACTCTAAAGCGCTAGTAGTAAGATTAATCTTAAATGTACTTCTCATTCAAATGCATTGACTAGTAATGCCTGACAGAATGGTTTTAAGCTTTAGATTTAATTTAACCAATATACTTTAGTTTGATCTTCATGAAACTGACTCTTTAATGTTTAGATTAGGTCTCAGTAAAATTATATAGCATTTAGGAAAGAAAATACAACTCATTAATCCAAACCCGGAGGAAAGAACTGCAAATATTTCCACAGTAACAACATATTTTCCTTTGGTGCTCAGGTATGCTGGTATGAATGTCAGCCAAACACTGACAAAGATCAACATGCTAAATGTGATGAATTTTTCCTCATTATATCTGTCCTGTAATTTCCGTACTAAAAATGCAGCCACAAGACATACACTTGACAACAGACCAAAGTACTGAGATAAAACATGGTGACTGAACGTCCATTGCACTCTATGATTATTCTATCATTAAACAAGTTCATGTTTTCTTGTGGGAACGGTGGTGAAATTCCAAACCAGACTGTGAAAATAATGACCTGTAGAACAGAACAAAAACAGCCAATAAAACTTGGTGTCCTAGAGCCAAACCACTTCTGTTGCAAACCTCCTGGCCTTGTTGCACCAAAAACAATAACTACAGTGATGGTTTTTGCAAAGATGAAAGAGACACAAACAGAAAATGCAACACCAAATGCAGCCTGTTGAAGTAAGCAGCTTGCAGTACTTGGTTTTCCAATAAATATCAAGGAACAGAGGAAGCAAAGAACAAGAGCAACCAGGAGGAAGTAGCTGAGACTGCGATTGTTTGCCTTCACTATCGGTGTATCACAATATTTAATAAAAGTCATTAGTACAAATGTAGGGATGGCAGAAAGAATAATAGCCAGACCAGTCAATGCTGTGCCTAGTGGGCCATCAAAGGACAAGTACTCTGCAGCCTTCAGATTGCAAATGATCTTCCTCTCATCTGGCCAGGAATCATCTGGACAATTAATACAGGAATCAGTATCTGAAGAAGGAAAATAATTTATAATAATGAAAGATAAGTATATAAGCACCATAACTAATAGCATCGCTAGTTTATAAAATCTCTGTTTCACCACTTGCTGGATAGTGAGAGCTTGTGAAAAGAAGTCTAATCATGGAAGTTACCCAATAAGTCAGTAGACCTGTTAATTGAGTTTCTGATATGTAGTACTCGTGATAAGCTAAGAATTCCTCTGTGGCACCTGTCTGACAATTACTTTTTATTACTGTGAATGTATTTGAGAGTATGTGCATCACAGTATCACTTTCAGAAAACTACAAAATAATTTTCTTTAAATGTTA